>NC_135079.1:27147500-27447500 GCF_051107435.1 Chaetodon auriga | reverse complement strand
CCATCCCATATATGGCCTGCAAGAATGTTTGATTCAGCCTTTGAGGCAATTCATAAATACAAAAAAGCAAGTCCTTTTTTTCCAGTAATAAAGAAAGTAACATAAAATAGCAGACTAACACATTCTTCTGAGTGCTTCTTCTGTTGATATCACATCAATACATTATAACAACTGTTATAGGTCCCATATTATAAAGCTTTTTCAACAAGTTAACATAGGTCTATGAGTTCCAGAAAACATGTTTTTGAAGCTGTTTGTTGGAAATAGCCTTTGGAAAAGATACCTACCTTCAATTCCCTCTGTTTCAGTCCCTTTCAGAATGTGCTGTTTCTGGTGTCTGGAGCTTTAAATGCAAATGAGCAGCAGCCTGTTACATAAAAAATGAGCTGCTTCTCATTTGCCCAAGCCCCACTCATAAACTGCTCCAATGGTAATGGGGAGAATGTAGACTCTAACAGCACTACCTGTGTGAAAGTAGCGGACATGGCAGCAATGAACAGACCTAGTTCTTCAGTAGTTCAACAGTACATGTTCGAACCTAAATCAGATAATGAAGAAGGAGGGGAGGCTCCTGCAGAACCTCAGACTCAGAGTATTCAGCTAAACACTTCTGAATGGTTAGTCAAAAAATGTCTTACTGGAAGTAACTAGAAGCTAGTGGTTAGCCTTACATCGTTCTCAATGGCAAAACACACAATACGACACGCAAGAGTTCACGCTAATCTACAAAAGAAACACACAGCTAATTATTTGTATACTTACATGTCCTTCATCTGTAGGTATTCAACGCAAAGTTGGAAGTGACCCTGTAATGGTTGCCTAGTTCCACCTTGTGTAAGGTATTTTGGGATGGTTAAGAATGTAAATGTTTGTATTTTTTTCTGGTTGTCATCTCCCATATTGCTACAGCACGGATATAAGGGACTATGAAATTGACTTTTTGTTGTTATCGGTTTAATTTTTTTTATGAGTGCTTTGGAGGTATTAAAAATGGGAAGTGACATTGGTCGGGAGAGACAGACAGAGAGGCAAGAGAGACGGGGCTACGTCTGCGTTTGGAGGTCAGCTGTGTGGGAGGACAATTGGCCTAACTTTACTTGGTTTAAGGACTCTAACTGAGGTATGGATTGTTTTCTTTTTTGTGGTGTGAATTGTGCCTCTGCATCATCACAGACAGGACCTGGATTCCAACGGGACATATCTGGTGAGATACCGTAGTCTTTTTACTGATCAGAGCTACAGCACTTATCACTCACCTGCCTCTCTAAGCGGAGTTTTTTTGTTCTTTTCTTTGGACTTTGACTTCTGGGGGAATTTAATCTGTCATGGGACTGATTTATATCAATGTACTGAAGAAACCTCAAAGCTCACTGAACTGGGTATATGTGTTTATGTTGTTTCTGAAGCACTTTTGTTAATTAATCATTTCAATAATAATGTTATATAGTTTTGTGGTGAGCAAGCTAACATCTAAGAATCTGAAACCTCATTCAGACGCAGAACTTTTGAAGAGATGCCTTATTACTGTGGAGCTGCTAGTCCCAGAGAAGTGTCTGTTTGTCTGGAATAATTCATAGAGATAAAGGGAAACGCTGATGTGGGAACTCAGTGATAGCAAGTGGCTGTATGATTTGGCCTTCAGGGTGGACATGACCAAGTACTTCTCAGAGCTGAACCTCAAGCTCCAGCCAGCTGCTTGTTAGACGCAATAAACACAACGTTTATATATAACTTCAATGACTTTAATCCATTTTCGAACAGAGCAACTCAGCGGTGACCATTCCACTGTGACCAGTCAACAATAACTATATAAAATACGGCGCATGCGTACATGTGTTCCCAGGGTCAAAGGGTAAGCACAGAAAAGGAAATTATACGTTAACAATCTCCCTATCCTTTTTTATGTGAAATAATAAAGAATAAAACAATGTAAAAGCAATACCTGTCAAAATATTTTAAATAAAATACACAAAGTCATTCAATGAATATAAACAAGAACAATACTCCTTAAGTGACATCCTGGTCCATTCAGAGTGAGTTTGACAAAAGAACATATTAACAATGCAAACAAAGTTTTCAGTGCTTTGAATTGTCTGTGCAAATGAAGTTTTCACCACAGATTCCACAGTCCTTCACTTAGAGCTTTCAAAAACACCAGAGCTGGTGTTTCCTTTCTGGTGAGACAGTCTGCGTGTTGGCCTTTTGTGCCTGACCAGAGCATCTCCTTGATTTTCTTGCTTTGTATGAGCTCCTTAATGCTGCTTATGTCCAACCTGAGTCTCTTTTCTGTGACCTGTTTAGTTGACTTAAGGGCATCGAACAGAGATTGATTGTCAGTCACACAGACCAGCGAAGGAGCATTCAGTTCAGCATTACCAGTGGTGAGCTCAGAAAATAGAGTTGCAAGAAAAATAGCATTGTCTATACCATCTGACATACAACATGTCTAATTCTCTCGGATTGCCAAAAGAGAGGAAGAGAAAACATACCTCCTTCTCCCATAAGAACGATCAATGCCCCTTATGGATGATTTTGTTTACCTCATGTACAGACTGCATCGTAGCATTTTTGATATTAGATGCCACACTACATGAGTCAAACATAACATCTGGTCTGGTCTGCTTGGCAACCCATTGGATATGTCCTATTTTTGACCTAAGCTGCTCTTTTTCAGTGTCATTACGGGGGGCATCTCTCTGTATAGCACGTGCTAGTTGCATGTGAAGAGGCTGTAGATTATCAATGTAACTGTGCTGATGTACCTGAACTACACCATCAACAGTAGCAAAATCCATCCCTACATAGCAGAAATGCTCATGGTCCTCGCGCCCTACATGAGAACGCAGACTTCAGTAGGGGAATCACATTTGTTGAAAAGTCTTGCGAGCCTGCCCAAAGAAAATCATCTACATGGCATGCAAGTACTCCAGTAACCTTAAACTGCTCATCTAACCAAAAAAAGACTGCTGGATCCATCAGCAACATTTTACCACCTGTGCCCAGCATGATTTGTTTGACTTCGTTATACCAATATAGAGATGCATCAGCAAGACCATATACACATTTCTTTAGTTTCAACAGAACATTTTCACTGCCTGCCGCAAGAGGGGGCCGGATATAAATATCCCTGGACAGCTCCCTGCCCTGCAAGATTGCAGATTTGATGTCCATAGAATGGACCTGCCACTGGTTTTGACAGATTACTGATAACAATAGCCTAAGAGATTCTGAGGCACAGGCTGGAGAATCTTTCTGTAACTCTTGCATGTTAAGCTCTTCAAAACCTCTGGCTACGAGTCGTGCTTTAGGCACAATATCCTTCGGAGTTTCTTCGAGACTACAGATCCATCTGGTGGAGACACATTTTTGGCCTGCATTTTCAACCTCCGCAAACATATCATCATTGTGCCAATTGTGTATTTTTTTGCTGTTTTGCTGCATCAAATGAAATGTTTTTTGTTATGGGTACATCAGCCTCCCTGTCTTCCTCCCAATGTTAAGACTACCAACATGTGACATATCAACTGACTTCTTTTTCCTTCACTGCCATCAGGTTCAAGATTTTGTAGGTTATATCAGTTTTTGTGCTGTCCTGTGGCTTTTCCTGCTCTGCCTAAAACTCTGGCTGTACGTTGAACGCCATCATCTCTGCTCACAAATGTTACAGTCTGACCTGTTCTTAACTTTACACCTGCAAAAAAGGCAGGATTACCACAGGCCCTGTGTTCTGTGTCAGTTTGTGTCACATTAGTTTGTTTCAGGGGTGGGTGCAACACTTCTCCTGTATTCACCTCCATGTCACTGATGTTCTCCTGTTCATTGTCAGTATTCTGGTCACTATCTGAGCTAGCAACTGCAGTGTTTGTCATGCCTTCTTCACTTTCTGCTTTTCTGCTAGCATCATCTTGTGCAGTTTGCTTGTCCTGCTTCTGTGTGTTCATCTTACAAAGCCTGGAGTGATGCACTCTAACAAGAATACCACAATGTCTTACAAATACAACAGCTCCATCCTGACCAATAACCACCCCTGGTCCCTTCCACTCAGTGCAGTTTGCTCGTTTGTAATATACTCTGTCTCCTGTCACATATTTATCATCTGCAGGTCTGAGCTGCTTGCGAAGTGCCCTCCTAATTCTCTCTGAGCATTCGGCTTCAGTGAATGCTTTCCTGGAGGCATGCAAAGCTGATTTGTGTTCTCCTACTCTCGCACTTTCAGTGGTACCATCTAAAGCAGGTAGCTCATCAACTATTCTGTCCAAATACTAGCTGACGTGGGCTGTAACCATGAACACTGAGTATACTGTTCTTGGCTATAAGGGCCCAGTCAAGAGCAGTTTGCCAGTCACATCCATTTTCCCGTTTCACTTTCTGGATGATTTCGGTCAGTGTCTGACTGTTTCTCTCCAGTAAGCCGTTGCTCCAAGGGCTGTATTCTGGTGTTGTTTTTGTCTCAATATTGAAGTTTTCTGCCATGTCTCTGATTTCCTCATTATTGAATATCTCCACCGTTGTCACTGTATAGTCTCCGAGGGGGGACCATGTACACTTATCTATGTGTGTCTGTTGTCTTGCTGTACCTCTTGCATATGTCACAGTCATGCACTATTTGTAGCAAGATAGTATTACAATCTTTGTCCTTATTTCCTGCGCTATGAATGAGCCTTTGTAGACGATCAGCGGAAGCATGGCCAAACTGTTTGTGAAGCTTCAGGAGAACTTTATGTTTCTCATCAGTGGACATATTTTCTTTCACTGTAAGGCCTTAATCTTCAGTCTCACTCTTTTCAGTATCTTTGTCTCTGATGTCTACACAGTAGTGGCCAGAGCTAGTGAATTCAAGAGGCACAGGTTGTCTGAACATCACAGACAATGTCCAAAATGGTTCCTGCTTTCTTCAAAGATGTTTTGCTCAACAGCAGTGGGATGTCAACTTTGACCACTTCACCTTCAACGTGACATTTTGTCCGTCCTATTTTAGCAGGTAGTTTCACTTTTCTGGTTTACATCTCCGAATCAAAATGGTCTGTAACTGGGGATTTCTGTTTGCAGCACCTGGTTCACTTGGTCTGAGCTGAGGTCTTTCACATAGTTTCCCAGCCATTTCTCCCCACATACAGTACGAATACAGGCAGTGTCAATAAGCTGACCCCAGGGATTCAGCCAGAGAGATTTCTGAGTCAGATATGGAGGCTTCTGTGGACAGTGTGATGTTACATTCCTCAACATTTTCTTCTTCAGTAAGTTTTACATGTTCACTCTTCTTATGAGGACAGTCTTTAGCCCAATGAAACGTGCTCTTACAGATGGCGCATCTTGATCTCTTACCGAATTTATCCAGTGGATTGGTATCCAGTAAAGGCTGCCTCTGTTGTCCAGTCTGTGACGTGCACCATTGTCCTCATCCTTGTGGTCTGTACTCTGTAAAGAACGCCACGTCTTGCTGGTTCACTTGTATTCCATTTGACGTGCCTAGCGTTTTTCCTGCAAAAATCCTCTGAAGTGTCGATTTCATGTCGAAGAGCTTAAAGTCCATGCACGTGGTCAATGCAAGTTGCCTGTTTTTCTCGTCCAGACAAGCCGTGTCCAAGAGCTTAAATGCTAACACGGCGTCGGGTAGCGTCATGTTGTATACTTTTTCATCTGGCTGTATCGCTGCTCAAAGTCAATGATATAGTCTGACATGGACAGAGAACTGTCTTTTGTAATGTCCATCAAAATGGGAATATGCTTCATATGCGCAGTCTTTTTCCTCCTTTAGGAATACACTATCCAGCTTCTCTAACAACGTATCCATACCGGTATCACTGTCCAAGTCATCTGCAGATATTTCCATGGCTGTTTCCCGGGCTCTTCCTTGGAGCCCCAAGGTGACAGCGAGTGCATATTTCTTTTCGTGGAGTTCTGTAACCCACGTCCAGATCTTGATTTCATTTTTCCAACTTTCATATGGCCAGGTCTCGTCAAGCTTCGGCGGAACTTTGTAATTAGCAGCCATCCTCTGCTACCAATGTTAGATGCAATAAACACTACGTTTATATATAACTTCAACGTCTTTTATCCATTTTCGAACAGATCAACTCAGTGGCCACCATTTCCACTGGCGTACATACGTTCCCAGGGTCAAAGGGTAAACACAAAGAGGGAAAATATACGTTAACACTTCTAAGCTCTCTGCTTTCAAATGTGAAATACTTTTTAAAGCTGGGGCAAGTGCAATCGAAAAGGGGTACAATGTGCATTTTCCGACTTTACGAGAACAAAAGCCTGCCAGGACATCTGAATGTGCTGATGAGCGTGAAAACTCCTTCAGGTATTTGGTGAGAGGTTTCAGGACATTAAAAGTAAACAAAAATAATTTATTATATCTGCTACACCATTTAATGTGGAACCACGTGAGTGCCTACACATTATTTTTGATATAGATCTGCAAATCTTGTGTCCAATGGGAACAAATATGACAAGCACCATACCACTTACGCTACCTGTTCAAAAAGCCAAAAGCATGTGTTTGCCCTCCGCACTTAAAGAAAAGTTCAGGCTACCCTGATGGAGTATTTGTTGAGAAAGTTGGAGAAAAAGGATGAGAAGAGAAAGTGAAGGAAGGAGACAGAGAGACAAAGACATTATCTCCCATTTTCCTCTGCAGATGACAAGGGTAAAATAATTATTATTACACAAACAATAATCTGTCTTTCCTGTGCCGTCTCCCTTAAGTCGCATCCATAGCTCCAGGCAGATAATATACTGGACTGCCTGAGATGCATTTGAATATTTCTTTGGCACGGAATCACATTACTGGCTATTAAAAAGTAATTATTTGTACATAAATTCCCTACAAGTTTGAGCCTAGTCTTAGCAGGTGTCTGTGTGTAAGTGTATGTGTGTGTGTGTGTGTGTGTGTGTGTGTGTGTGTGTGTATATGGGTGAAATTCGATGGTAAGGCAGTTAGCGTGTGGGGCATTGCAGTGTTGTGTTTATTAAAAACACAGACAGCCTTTCCATCATCAACTCCACACACACACACACACACACACACACACACACATACACAGAGAGAAAGAGAGAGAGTCGTGTTTCCACATCACTTTTGGAAACCTTACATAGACTTACATTCATTTCTTGAAGAATTATTCTAACCATAACCACTACTTGCTCAACCCTAACTCCTACCCTAACCTTACACTACACCTAACCTTAACCCAACTCTTAACAAAAATTGAATGATTTACACTGCTTAACAAATTTATTAGACCACCACCCAAAATAAGGCTTACGCCACAGCTGCCCTAAATTAACAGCACTGGTAATTACCAAAATCATTTTTTTGTTTCTGTAATGGTCAATACAATATGTAGAAGCTCTTTAACTGAAATGATATTTTTAATGCTAAAATATAATTATTATTGATTATCCATGAATTTTCAAATTTAATGATTTACAAAAAACTTAAAAAATAGTAAAGCACATTATTATTTCTTGATTAATATTCCTGAACAGAAAAATTAGTTTTAGTGGTGCAATTTTATGCTTGATTAATTTCTGACTTCTCAGCCAGCTCAAATTTGGGTATAAAAAGGTGAATTCAGTATGAAATTCCTCATTCCTGTTCAAAATGGTAAAATGGCGAGAGCTCACTGAAAATGAAAGAGCACTTCATGATGCTGGATGGTCTCTGAGACAAATAGGGAAGACATAAAGTGTTCTTGCAGTGTGGTCAAGTATGCTTTGGAGTCAATTGGCGAGACTGGTACTTACAAAATGTGCCCAGGAAGAGGTAGGAAACGAAAGTTAACTGAAGCAGATGTCAGACACCTCAAGATTTTAAGTACTAGAGACAGAAGGAAGACCACTGCTGATCTTCAGGCAGAGATGAATGCTTCTAGATCAGAGTCTGAGAAAGTCTCAAGAATGACCATAAGCAGACGACTGACGGGACAAGGCTTAAAGGGAAGAATAGCTGCTAAGAAGCCATTATTGAGGCCTGCAAACATCCAGAAACACCTCAAATTTGCCAGGAAGCACAAACACTGGACTGTTGATGACAGGAAGATGGTACTCTGGACAGACGAGTCCAAGTTTGAACTCTTCTGTCAGCATCATTGTGTTTATGTCCGCAGACAAGCTGGAGAACATTTTGATGCCAGATGCATTGCACCTACAGTGAAACACGGTGGAGATTCCATTATGATATGGGGTTCCATTTGTGGAAACAGCATGGGCAAATTAGTGAAAATCAAGGGTATCATGAACAACAACATCTTAGTGCATCATGGAATCCCTTCTGGACTGAATCTGATTGGGCGTGGGTTCATATACCAACAAGACAATGACCCCAAGCATACTTCAAAGCTGTGCAGAGACTATTTGACCAAGAAAAAGGAATCTGGAGTACTGGAACTGATGGACTGGCCAAGTCAAAGTCCGGATTTGAATCCTGTTGAACAAATTTGGGATTTAATAGATTCAAAGGTTGATCACACAAAAGTTTCATCTAAAGCAAGTCTGTGGGAACAGCTAGAAACTATTTGGAACTCAATAACAAAAGAGACTGTCGAAAAGTACAGAAAAACAATGCCAGCAAGAATGCAAGTTGTTATCAAGGCCAAAGGAGGCCATACAAAATATTAAGTTTTTTGGTTATTATGTGTGAAAAATGACTATTTAGTCATTTCAGTTTGCTATTTGCCAAATGAATAACACTAACATTTTTAGTTCTAAACAAATTTTTGAAAGATTTCTAAAATATTTATGTTTTCTCGTTTTTATGACAGGGCACTGTACATCATGAGGACTTTCGTTTTGTTCTCATAAGGTAGATGAGTTCCCACAATGTGACTGTGTACACAGATTTATTTATTTATCCCCACAAAATGAGTAAAACTTGTCTATACATGAAATATAGCTAAGTGTCACTGAAACTATATTTCATAGGGTGGTGCATGATAATGTAATTGGCATTGCTTCGCACAAACAGTGAGAAACAATGAGGGAGTGTAAAGAAAGAGAGAGATACAAAATGGCAGAGAGAATGGAAGAAGAGGGGGCGATAGGAAGTATAAAAATGAGACAACCCAAGAAAGAAATGAGAGGCACATGAAGGAAATTATCTGCCAAAATTGAAAAAAGTAGACAGAAACACGTGTGTGTGTGTGTGTGTTTGTGTGTGTGTGTGTGTGTGTGTGTTTGCGCGCACGTGCATGCAAGTATACTGTATATGAACAATGTGCTCTAGTTGAGTCTCCTTCTGGTATACTCACACCACATGCAACATGAAGGCTGTGCGTGTGTATGTGTGTGTGTGGCGAGTGAGATAATGCAAGCACCAAGTTCTGCACCATGCAGCTTCCATTAAAAGGCAGTGAGACCAGGAAGTGGAGTTTTCAGCAATATGTGGCATCATTGTACAGACCTTGGCTAGTTACTAATTGCTACCTTTTAATTTACCTCAAATGCCTGTGGTCTGCCCGGAGGACACTCATTTGCACTAGTGTAGAGATCCAGTTGGCTCCATTGTGCTAAACAATATTGGTTAATGCCAGAAAGGTAACTGAACACATTTAAATAATATAAATCACCTGTATTGTCAATTAGTATAGGGATGTAAAGGGATAATTTTCCAGTACGGGTCCCAGTTGGATTGCCTGAGGTGTAATGTAGCAACAGTGTGTACAAGGTGAAACATTCATAGCAGGTTGTGTTAACACTGCCAGAGGGCAGACAGCAGATTGTGATGTCTAACTGCAACTGAGCCAGAGGCCTTAACATGAAGGGCTGACAAATGTCTTGTCACACCAGTGTTGTATGATTGAGTCTGAGGTTCCCTTTCACATATGTTATCACCTTCTAAATTTTGGCAATTTTACTCTAATCGACTGACATTTCGAAAGGTAATTATGAAATGGAACACCTTGTTTCTAATTTGCCTCACTCTTCCTGTTGTGGCTTTTAACAAATAACACTGCAGCTAAGCGGCGAGAGGTTAGAAGAAGATTCCCCTGGGCATTAAATACCAGGTAAAATTATGCACATTTTAGCTTAGTAAATCAGTGTCTACTGATCCATATTAATAATTTTCTCCTTCGCTTTTGTGCCTTTTCTTTGCCTGTAGAGCAGCTGTCTATGTAAGCATCTCTGTGAACACTGGCAAACACAGCCAGCAGGCTGCAGTTGTGCTTGACCACAAAATTATTCACTAGAGGACAGGGAAAGAATACAGTTTTTGGTTTATTGCCCTGCCCTATACCATAGACATCTTTTACAGACACACTCACATATGTAACAACAACCAAATCATGTATGAACAGTCCTACAATGTCTGGTTTTACCAGCCTGACACTTTAGGACAGTAGTTAATATTGACTGGTTGTTTGAAGCTGTTTTCCCGCAGGCTATGTCATTAGGTGTTTTTCCATCTAGAGCCCCCTCATTAATAGTCTTCATTAATGTTTAATGGAAGGATTGCTCTGGTGCTCTGACTTTGGCTTGGTTTCAGCCAAGCTTTGGGTCAAACTGACACTGGATTATTGTTTGTCTGCCTCTGTGTGTGTGTGTGTGTGTGTGTGTGTGTGTGTGTGTGTGTGTGAGAGAGCGAGAGAGAGAGAGTGTGTCACATTGTGCTTTGCCTTCCTTATGGGGACAAAATGCAAGTCCCCATAACATAAATCAGCAAATTTTAAGGTGATGACTTGGGTTAAAGTGAGGGTAAAAGTAAGTCTTCAGGAAAAGAATGTAAGTCCATGTGTCTATGTATGATGTACCAAAAATGATGCAGTGTGTGTGTGTGTGTGTGTGTGTGTGTGTGTGTGTGTGTGTGTGTGTATGCGTGTGTGTGTGTGTGTGTGTGTGTGTTTGATGGACTTTGGTGTCCTTAAATGTCCTTAAAACTTCTTATTTCTCTGCGATATCTAGGCTCTATGTAAATATAAGTTATTCAGAAGATGCTAATGAAGGATTTTAAATGTTGTACTGTGCTGTTTTTCTCTCCCTCTTTTTCTCATATATTTGTGTGTGGCAAGAATAAATGTAGTAAGAGAATACAAAAGAGGTTAGCAAGGTGCATCTGACAAAAGCATGCACACCTCCAGTAACAACATCGATGGAATTACAATTAGAAAGAAAGACAACAAGCAACAAAAGTGGCATAGAGAGCAAGTGAATGAAAAAAGAGAAAGAAAGTGACAGACAGGGAGTTGAAGCTGGCATTGCATATTATCCAGGGTTTTGTTGGATATCATTCAGTTTGGAGACTTAAGGCTGAGTTGGCATAGCTTTGGATAAGCTCTCAAACAGTTCTCTATGTCACCAGTGTTGGGCAAAATACTTGTAAAATGTAATCAATTACACATTACATATAACTAAATATTACAAATAGCAAATACACTACTTTACTAACCAATTCCAGTCAAATGCAGCCTTCAGCCTACTTTCCATATTGTCGATGTATAATTAATACAGCTTGTATCATTTTAAACAAATAGTACTGATTTTTTTTTATCTCCCATTTGTTTTGTTTTGTTTTTTAAATCAAAGTATGGATACTTTATTGTAGTGCACAACTAAGTTATGTATTACTGCCCAACACTGAAAGTCACATGTAATGCCTCATTTTGTTTGTCTTGGTCATCAATAATAAGTAACAAGAATGCGTAACAAAAGTATCCGAAAATTTGTTAAGATGACAATTATTATTTTAATTGCTGCCAATAATGATGTTACTGTTCTTGCAGTTACATGTGGTAAGTTGCTGTATTAACACCAGCATGTTGAATCTTGCCACCAAAGAAAAAGATGGAAAGGTGGAGAAAGTTGATCTCTAACACTAACAATGTATTGTACAGTATTTAGAAATAACCTGGCTTCCCAATTATCGTTGGGCATCTGGCACCTGGTGCTTCCACAATCTGATGAGCTGATTGGACGCAGGGGATGTATAGGGTTACTGAGGCACACACACAAAGGGACAGACAGACAGCTGGACAGCTGGATAAATGGACGTGGACAGATGTATTGAGACCTCTGCAAAGCCTCCAGAGAAAAGCTGGGGCACATTGAGGTTCTGTTCTGTAGACTGGCCAGCTAGGACTTTAGTTCACAGGGTGGGTGGCTGGTTGGCTGTCTACATATGGTGTAACCTTTATTATTTCTAAGTTAGCATTTAAACAACACTTAGTGACTAAATCAGAGTGGCTTTGTTAACTAAATAAGTTGAGATCATATGCGATGATCTAAATTATTCTTGCAAAAGTCCCAACTCCACAGAATTGTTTTTAACTACAACAGTGACCTAACTGTTAAGCTTGAAATACATTTAACATCTTTAGCTTAGAAACAAATTTGCTTCTTTGGTTACTTAAACACACATTGGAGCACTCCAGTACATTATGTTTCAGTTGTGATTTTGAAAGAGGCTACTGGCAAATCAGATGGTTAGAGAGAGTAACTATGAAAATGGAGGGGAAAGATAATAAAAATGCGGTCAATGGTGGAGGATGTTTCTGCACCTCTCGGGCACACACAAAATGTATCATGCTGGTCATAATGCTTTTATTTCTGTGAGCTACACTTAATTTTGTGGGGCATATTTTATAACATGCATAGCTTTGACAATGTTGCTTTTCATTAAGTATGGGTAAGCCTACTCCCATTTGTTAAAACACTTGCACTTTTAGCCTTTTTGGCAGGTACTCCATCCCACTTATGTTTCTTTTTCTTCATCTTTTTCTTCTTTGTTTACTGGTACGTGCCATTTGAGCGAAGGACTACTTGTCTCTAGATGTTACCACTAATGTTCTCCATAGAGCCACCTGCTGTACTGGAGGGGAAGGTAGCAAACACATCAAATAGGCAGTTATACCTCCCATTACTGTTACAGCCCACCTTTTTTGTTATTAAGAAAGGTTAAAAAAAAACTGAGAGATTTACGGGAAAATATTAAAAAGTGAGAACAGAAGCAGAGAAGGGTTAAAGATGGAAAATGAGGGATGACAGTATTAACCCCCTTTGAGGTTGTGGACGCCCTGCTACAGAAAGTAGCTACTGTGGCACACCAAAAAAGATGGAGATCTGAAATTAATCACTCAAACCAAAACAGTCATGAAAGATGCTTACCCTAGTGTTGATGGTGTTCAGGCGACTGAAATTCCTGTACTTCATGATGTACGGGTTTGCCTGAGAGACAGACATTTATGTGGCCACATTGTGACACAGGAAAGCACAGTAAGTGGAAACTGATATGCTATCTAAGAATGTGGGTTTTTTAATGTAAATGATCAAATATCACCTTACGTCTGGGCTCTCTTTATTTTGTGCAGGTTTGGAGGTGTGGTGAGCAGGTGTGTTTAGTAGCAGACAGCGCAGCTGATCGGCATCCTGCAATCTCCACAAGTTTTTAAGCTCCACGTTTCTTGCTTCTGGTTGTCAGATCATCTTGGTATATAATATTATATATTATATTAATATTGAGTGTATTTGAAAGATGTGGGCCTTGAAATACAAAGTTAATTGTGACGGCTGTGGTCGCGGGTCACTGTTCTCCTTTATTTTCCCCCATGTCTGATACTGCGCTTTGTTTTCCACTCTCACTCAGCAGGAGGGAGCGGGAGAGAGGCGGACCGATCTACTCGGGGAGCAAACTCATGGTCCACTCCTGCACCTCATCAGCTATTAACTCAGCTTCTTAAGCCACCTCATGCTCCACTCCTGTGCCGGACTATTCTCCTGGTTTCGTGCCGTACGGAGCTCTCCTGAAAAGATCGCTCGTCTCTCGTCTTGCTCCTCCTGTGTGTTTTTTCAGAAAGTCTGTTCTCGTCACTGTGAGTTTTTTCATAGTCGCCTTTAGTTCACAGTTTGTTAGACAGTCTCCTGGTTGTCTGGTGAGTTTTGAGTTACGTTGTTTTGTTACTTCTACTCTTTGATTTTTTTTCCCGTCAAGCGGTGATTTTCAGTTCCTCTCACTTATTAGCATTTTTCCCTGGTTCAGGTGATTTTTGTTTGTACTTTTGATAAATAAACCTTGGTTCTCCTATGTTTCTGCCCCTGGGTCCTGGCCTTCCTTTTCCACTAGCCATAACAGTTAATACTGATATCATTGGGTCTTCGATATGATGAGTTTCCCTTTAAGAAAAATTTCCAAGTCATTGTTGGTCTAGACAGCTACCAGCTTTGAATTTTTCACATTATATCCCTTGTACAGCATTATCTCATCTGTGCAGTGTATGTGTTTACATGTCTGTTGGCTGCTCATCAGTCATCCCTTTATGACAGGAATCAATTTAGTAGGGTACAGCCTGTTTGTAAAATTACACCAGAGTCCTGTGTCATCTCCAAACTTTGAGTGACTTCAAAGATTTGCCTTTTTTAATGTCCATTCACCAAAACTTGTCTCTATATATGCTTTGTCACTAACTTGCTGATGGTAATATGCTCTGATCAGCAGTGCAGTGTTTGTATCAAATTACTGAAGAGATGTGAACGCCTTTCCAGATTATATCTTTAAATTCTCACTCAGCTGTGCGTATGCATATATGTATATATGCACATGCACTGTCACTCACTCCTTCTGCCAACATGGAAGTGGTATCTGTAAGAATTCAAATCTCACAACAACATTAAGAAGTTTCCCTGCAACTCTACAGTGTGCCCTTGACTAGGCAATCCTTGCTGTGAGATCAAACTATAGATGGACTCAGCAGTAAGTGTAATCATTAAATTCTTCATCATCCCATTTATACTCTATACTTTGCTGACTAGTCTTGCTATCAGTACTGCAGGTCATGTGTCAAATTACAGCATAATTCTGTATGACTTTATCCATTTATTTTTAAACACAGGCACAGCAATGTCTTTTTTGCTAATCCAGATACTGTTTGTCTGCCTGTGTACCGGTGTATTCTGTGTGAATAAGGCCACATATAGCAATCCCCATGGTCAGCTGTGGCATTCAGCATTTGGTTAGTTGGGAGTGGGTTCCTGACATGTTTATATGAAATTACACCAGGGTCCTGTGTCATTTGTAGAGCTGTGGGAGGGAGTTCATTATGTTATTCACTAGTGATTGGCCCGTTGTTTACACTTTCATTAGTACATGTTGATGTGCAGGTGGTTTTTTTAAGAGCCATGAGCAACAGGCATACCATAGCTTAACTGGTCAACTTAAGCGATGCTGGTAGGTGTTATACTTTAAGCTAAACAGCCAGGCGAGCTGTTTCCCTGAACTAGGCTAACTCCCTCCTGGCTCCTGCTCCACATTAAGTTGTTAACTCAGACAAGAGTAGTTCAATCACTGAACAAACTGAATAAACCAAAATAAAGTAGCCACTCAGAATTTTATTGCCAGGCTCATTGTTGGTAGACAGGTAAACAGATGGTAGACAGATACTGTAACATTTGTCTTTGTCCTGAAAATTCACCTTGTGTTTACAAAACATATTTTATTTTATTATGTATGTGTTTTGTTTATCATTTCATGTGTAAATTTGTTGATTTGTTTTATGTGATGTGTTTGTGATGTGTCTGCATTTCCTTTGTTTCATTTATACTGTGATTTTTAAATTGATGTTTAAATTTAATGGGGACACCATGCTGTGGAAGCTAACGAGAATCCAAATAATGCAAAGATAACAAATAATTAGCTTTTATACTTTAGGATAGCCTAGACGTAAGTGTCAGCTCTGAAAGGTATCACATTTTAATTTCGATATCATCAACAATACCTATCTTTTATCTTCCTTTAGCACTTTGTTAATGGTTCTCTTTGTATGTTTTGTGTGTGAATGTTCATGTGTGGTGGCAGGAAATGTTTGGAAAAGTGAGAGCTACAAACAACCACGCATAACTATGAGAACACTCTTCGCACAGGTAGCTCTCATCGTTAGCGTGTGTGTGTGTGTGTGTGTGTGTGTGTGTGTGTGTGTGTGTGTGTGTGTGTTCCTACAGTGCATAATGTCTGTGGAGCCTTCGATGGCTAAGCCTAGTCTCTGAAGAATGAAGCACACCTCCTTACTCTCCCCCAAGAGAAATGCAGTGTCTACTGGGTTGAAATTGTGGACAGATTGTGCTGTCACTGTACTGCCAAACAAAATTTGAAGTGCTTTACAAAGGCAACTGTACTTGCTTGACGTTTCATCTCTCATCCAAGAGACTTATTCAGTTCTAACTGACTGGTAGGGAGTCCCAGGAATTTATCCTCTAGCAGGATCCCTGATCCACCCCATGTGAGTCATTAGGGTCCCAAGAGTCATGGTGTGAATGCTATTAAGCTGCCTGGGGAGGGATCTCAGGACTGCATTCTAAGTGGCTGATAAGTAATGTTGTAAAACACCTCCTCTGTTCAGTGATGCTAATTCCAGTTTGACATGGATGGCTTTTTTCACACCTATTCAAAACCCTCAGGTGTTGGCTCTGGTACGTTGTGCCATGTGCTTGTGAAGTAGTGGTTTTGTTTCCCCAGTATATAAATCTGTGCATTCCTCACTGCACTGAACTGCATACACTGCATTGCTCTGCTTGAGCCTGGGTATTTTGTCCTTTGAGTGGACAAGCCTCTGCGTCAGAGTGTTACTGGCCTAGAAGTGGACAGGGATGTGGTGTTTTGCATTTTTTGTTGCTGTGTGCTGAAACCCTGAAAGGTATACACAGAAACTATTTTGACCCATGTTGTGCCTTGCAAGCATCTTAGCTGGTCTTGTAACAATTTGGCTCTGTCTAGTGATTTTATGTGTTCTTATTCTGTACTTTCTTACTGCACTTATGTAACCCAATGAATGTCCTTGTACCGTTCAGCGTTGTAAGATAACATGACTGGTGGAAGCCAGTTTGGGTAACAGGAGGCAGATGACACTTTTCTCTTCTCTCTTTCTTCTCTCTCTATTAGATACACGCCTAAACAACACTCACACACAGGTTGCTTATCACATTCCAAGGACAAGATGTGGACAGTGGTTGGGCTGTCCATGTCCTGGTAACTGGCCAATTACATTTGGTCATGTAAGTCCAACTTCTGTACAGGGCTGTCTTAAGCCCAAGAAGATAAATGTGAACTTTTATCAGACCGGTGCTGCTATGCTTTACCTGTGACCTCAATAAATACTTCGGCTGTGAACTGAAGATTTCTCCGGACTGTTCTTGTGCTTCTAATAAAAGAATCTGGGTGCCTAAATCAAAGCTATACAGAAACCTCTTTTCTATCAGAAACTTCTCCACATTGGACTCACTGAATTAAAATTGTCTAATTAATGCCATCCTCTGATCACTAAAACTATAGTAAATTTGGGAAAGGTGTTTTGTCTGATTTTTTTTCTTCTGACAGGTCACATGTAAAGTATAAACACATAGTCTCACGTGAGGGAGTAAATAAGTGTCAGAGTTAGACTAATAAGAGTTCTCCAGCAGGGCCGAGAGAGAGACTCTGGCAAGGATGTATGAAATAAGAGTTCTCTGGTCGAGGCCGAGAGAATGACTCCGACTGGGCCGTTAAAAAAAGAATAAATGTTCATGAGGACCCAGGGATACGTTTGTTATTTTTCATGCAAATGTGGGGTGGTTTCCTACTTGATTGATATTTTTACTGTGTAAGCGTAGTGTATCGAGCAGTTTAGACTGATCGATAATTCCTGCACTGAAACAGATCTCAAGTAGTTCTGTAAAAGGGGGGCATTGGAATTGTTTAGAGGGGATTTTTCAGTTAGGGTGTTACAGAAGTTGGTGAATTAAAACGAGTGAATGGACTGGGAGAACCCCCAGCGATCAAGGGCACAGAGTACTATGCTCCATGTAGAAGCTTCTTGATCGGGTCCTCACTCAGGCACTGCGCCATTCACCCTCTCTGAATAACACGTGTAAAATATTTAAAGATGTCACAGGAAGTCATTGATAAGTGGAGGGACTGTAAACCCGGCTCCTTGGGGTCAGTATTATTTGAAACAGTGACTAGATGGCAGAAGAAAGTTACGAAAGAGGAAGAAGAGAATGGAATTGATTAGTATGGATAAAAGGCCGGTGCCGGAGGACCTCGGGGGCCGCGAGGCTTGATACAGTAAAAGCAGGTCAGATAAGAGGGCACAAGGCCGTTAAGACATTTAAAAACTATTAAAAGAACCTTAAAATCAATCCTGAAGTGGACAGGGAGCCAATGCAGCAACTCTAAAACTGGTGTAATGTGGGCCCGCCCTCTGGTCTTCGTCAGCACGCGTGAGTTTTACAGTAATTGGAGGTTTGAAATACTCTTTTTAGGAAGACCAGAGAGCAGGGCATTACAGTAATCTAAACATCAGGAAATAAAAGCATGCATTAGCACCTCTGTGCTGGCCTGAGAGAGAAACGGGCAGACTCTGGCTATGTTCTTAAGATGATAAAAGCCTATTTTTGATATGTGAGATAAAAGTCAGCTCGGAGTCAAAAATCACACCCAGGTTTTTTACAGATTGTGTTGGTTTGAAATCTTGTAGTTTTGGTAAAAGTTTCTCAGTCTGGCCTTCAGGACCTATAACTAAAACCTCTGATTTGTCCTGATTGAGCTGAAGGAAATTCTCTGCCATCCATGACTATATCTAAAATGCAGTTAAAAAGGGTATCTATTGGTCCTGTGTCATCAGGAGACACGGCAATGTACAGTTGCGTATCATCAGCATAATTATGGAAGCGGATGCTATGTCTCCTGATCACGTCCCCAAGAGGAAGCATGTAAAGATTAAAAAGAATTGGACCTAAAATTGAGCCTTGGGGAACCCCGCACCTAATTTCATGGGTTCCTGAGGAACATGTATCCATACTTACATAAAAACATTGGTCTGTGAGATAAGAGTGGAACCAGTTAAAAACAGTACCAGAGAGACCAACCAGGTGTCTGAGTCTATTTAATAAAATATGATGGTCTACTGTATCAAAGGCGACACTTAGATCCAGTAGAACCAAGACTGTGAGTTTCTTGTTATCTAAGTTCCACCTGATGTCGTTTAAAATCTTTAAAAGTGCCGTCTCGGTACTGTGGTTCATCCTAAAAAAAGACTAATGTCTCTCTAAAATGTTGTTTCTGTTTAAAAAGTCATTGTCTTGGTTAAGAACCAGTTTTTCTTCAGAAGGGGCTTCACCACAGCTGTTTTAAAGGTGGTGGGGAAGACACCCATCTGAAGAGAGCAATTCATAATGTTTAAAAGCTGTTCCTCAAAGAATCCATTATATGATTTTAAGTGATGTGGGAATTGGATCTAAAAGGCAGGTTGTTGGGTTTACTTGGGAGAAAAGTCAACCAACTGTCCTCACATCAACCAGGGCAAAACTCTCCAGTGTTTCCTCAGGCAAGGACAACAATTCAGGTGTGTTAGCAGATAAAACTTGTTGGGATAAAAGACTGGATCTGATGTCCTTGATTTTGGTTCTGAAGTGTAGTGATGGGCACGCCAGTTCTTTTAGATGTACTGAATCACTAGAATCAGTTCACTAGAAAGATTCGTTCAAAAGATTCGTTCACTGAATCACCGAATCATTCAGTGCTTGGCAGGAGGAGCCTGCGACTCCTGAACTGATATATGGCTGAACGGTTTAAGTTTCAGTTCAGTTCACAGCTTCCAGGACCGGGAGACGAGAGTGTTGTGACTGTGTTGCTTTGACAAACACATTTGTAAATATAAAACTATATATAACTATATTAGAAATCATGATGTTTTAAGTGTCCTATCCTATGGTATGCTATTTAACTGGTCTACTCGGCAAATTGGGTACAGTGAGTGATCCGTTCACTGAACGTATACCCCACAGTACATTCAGTGAAGGATTCACACTGAATATGCATCGTTCCCTTGCAAATTGTCGCAATGAGATGATCAGACAGTCACGCGTTTTCTCAAACTGTGGGTTTTATACACTATTTGTTACATGCTGTGTCCTACTGTACTGTTGTTGCGGTGGCAAATTTAGCAGAGTTTAAAAAAAAGTTAGTTTTCTCCGAGGTACACTTGAACACAACACACCCCTATCTCCCTCCGTCGCTCCTCATTACTGCCAGCGTTTGTTTATCTGGAAACTAAATTTGTTAAAACAACGGGGAACAACGGTTGCCATGAAAGTGTATCCGTCAGAGGCAAATTATTCAGGAGAGTGTAGTTCACTGAGTGATTCATATTGCAAGCCGTTCCTGCCAGAAATACGCCACATTCAGTCGCGTTTCAACTTCATTACGGCGTTCTTTTGCGCATTACGGCGTAAAATCTGAAAAAACAGCGTTTTTTACGCCGCAATGAAGTTGAAACGTGACTGAATGTGGCGTATTTCTGGCAGGAACGGCTTGCCATAGATTCATGCGTCGGTGACAGCGCAGTCGGCGCGCGCAGTCCCTCCCTCAAGTGAACTTCTCAGTTCAGTTGAACTGTCAGCAGCGCCGGTGTTGTGTCCTCAAGTGATTCATTCGTTTCTCAGTTCAGTTGGCAGGCGGCGCTGCTGACAGTTCACTTTCTCAGTTCAGTTGAACTGTCAGCAGCGCCGCCTGCTGACGAACGAACGAACGAACGTCAAGTGATTCGTTCGTTTCTCAGTTCAGTTGAACTGTCAGCAGGCAGCGCTGCGAATCACTTGACGTTCGTTCGTTCGTTCGTTCGTTCGTTCGTTCGTTCGTTCGTTCGTTCGTTCGTTCGTTCGTTCGTTCGTTTCTCAGTTCAGTTGAACTGTCTGCTGACAGTTCAACTGAACTGAGAAACAAACGAATCAATTGAGGAAGTGATCCGGTTCAGTACGTTCACTTAAAAGATTCGTTCTTTTGAACGAATCGTTCGCGAACGAGACAACACTACTGAAGTGGTCTGCAAAGTTCTCACAAAGAGCGCCTGATGGCATGTTAAAAACGTTATTAAAATTTGTGCCTGTTAAAATATCAAAGGTGGAGAAGAGGAACCGGAGGTTGTTTTTGTGGTCTACGATGAGTTGTTATTTTATCGTTGTTTCTCCACGGGGTGTAGGTTTTCTTTTTATTGTTTTGGTTAAAAGTGGAGCTACTGAGTCAAGAGTGGACTTCAGTTTACTGTTAAAATTATCAACGATAAAATCACAGGGTGCAGGTAAAATTTCAGCAGGAGTGCTCTGTAAAATGTCAATAAAATTTTCAGCCACTTCAGAAGTTAGGTAGCACCTCCTCACTGTTCTCACAGGGGCCTCCTGCTGGTTAAAACTGGTGATGTCAAAAAACACACAGTAGTGGTCAGACACAGCAGGTTCGACAACAGTGGACACACCAATGGACAGGCCATGGGTTTTGAACAGGTCCAGGGTGTGTCCTCTGTTGTGAGTTGGCTGTGTGACGTGCTGCTTAAAATGCAGACAATTTAAAAGGTTTAAAAATTCTCTGGATATTGGTTCCGAGGTGTCATCAACATGTAGATTAAAATCACCAGTTATTAAAATCCTGTTATAAGAGGTGTGAATGATTGATAAAAGTTCAGAGAATTCACTGGTACAAGAGCCAGAGTGATGGGGTGGTCTGGAGAATTGGAGGGCTGTTAAAAACAAAGCGTGGTGCTCAAATGATGTGTGACTGTTGAAAGACAGTCCATTAGAGGTCAGTGCATTATTTGTGATCGAAGCAGTTCCGCCTCCTTTTCTACCCCCTCTAGTAGAAAATAAAAAATTTAAATTTGGTGGGGAAGCCTCGGTGAAAACAACAGGTGCGTCCAACTCCACACTACCAGGCACCGGCTGGGAAGAGACCGGGCCTCCAGACCAGGTAGTCGCGGGAATGCCGCCCACCAGCAGCGGCCCACTGGAGGTGGTATCACCAAGTCTGCTCACACATTCACCGGCCTGTGACAGCAAGTCGAAGCGGTTCTGGAGTTTGAGAGGGGGCCAGGTATCATCGGCCACAGCTCTCCTTCTGCCAGACACCACCTGGGATTCTGCTGGAGGACAGCTAGCCATGAGTGGAGGGAAAGCTGAGGTGTCCGTCAACGGACGCATGATGTCTGTGGCCACAGAAACAGGCGCAGTTTTCTGGTACTGGTCCCGGGCCGCCAGCTTCTCGCTCATGGACAAAACCGCATACTTGTAGGACAGCGGCAGGCTCGGGAGAGAGGGAGCCCCGCCATTGGTCCCGCTCAGAGCTCTCTTCCGCCTGCGGACGACCACTTCAGTCCAGGGGGTCCCCTTGTTTGGAGTAGAGCAGGCAGGTCGTTGACAGGAGGGGGACGGTTCCCAGAGAACTGTGTGCTCGAGTGCAAAGATGGTGGTCTGTGGTGCAGGCTCACTGATCTGTGATGTCTCCAGCCAGTAAGCGTCAGGAGACGAGATCTGATGGTGGTCAGCAGGGAATCCTTCCTCTGCAGCTCGTCCAACATCTGTTCAATGTCCTCAAGAAGGTCAGCGATCATTTTGTATGCCTTGTTTAACAATTGTTCCACCTTTCCAGGTGAGTCAGCAGCGTCCAGTGTGGGCATGGTGGCTCACTGGCTATGCTAATGCTAGCAGATGCTAGCAGCAAAACATTGGATTTTCTCAGATATGTTGAGATTACAAAAACAACAGGCCTCTCAGATGATTGCTGCTCATGCAATGTTATCCACACTGAGATATCATTTGCAGCTCGATGAAGTGTACCAATTTTAGATAATTTAGCTAAGACAGGCTAGTGTGTCTCTATTCCGAGCATAAGAGTATGTCGGTGTGTGAGGATGACGTCATTCAACTCCAATAATCTCCATTGCAGGTTTTGTAAGTGCCTCTCTTTTTCAAGAGGGGGAGAATAGGAGTACAACAGACAGGAAAGTGAGGTTGAGCCGGATACTCAATTAACCCATTAGGTTAATTGGTGACTCTTCAGGGTGTACCCCACCTCTCGCCTGTTGACAGCTGGGATAGGGTCCAGCACCCCCACAACCCCGAAAGGGATAGGCTGTATAGAAGATGAATGAATGAATGAATGAACAGACAGAATATGAACAATTTGTAAAACAGAACATCATCATCATCAGAAAATCAGTAAGGAACACACAGCATTTCTTTATTTACAAAAAAAACTATAAAAAAAGTACATGTGAGCATTGTGTCAGGGATTGTTCTATGCTAATCTAAGTGCTATGTATGCGGATATGTCAGATAGTTAAAAAACAAAGTTACATCATCACTAAAATGAGTTTGACAGAATATGGACAGAATATGAACAATTTGTAAAACAGAACATCATCATCATCAGAACATCAGTAAGCAACACACAACATTTCTTTATTAACAAAAAAAACTATAAAAAGTAGATTTGAGCATTGTGTCAGGGATTTTTCTATGCTAATCTACATACTATGTATGTGGATATGTGCGATAGTAAAAAAAACAAAGTTACATCATCACTAAAATGAGTTTGATAGAATATGAACAGACAGAATATGAACAACAAATTATTTTTCCTTCAGGCCACCAGAAGCCTTTTGTCTGCACTACTGCACACATGATGTGCTTGCATGTGCCTTGCAGACGTATTTCTTGCATTTTACGCAGGTGTTGCTGGTCTTAGAGTCATTTCTGCCAGGACAGACCTGGCACCTGCCACGTTTCCTGCCTGCAGTTTGAACCACTGGAGGAGTTGGGGTGTGTGTCTCTATTTGGATGTCCTTCACAACAGTTGCAGCAGCTGTTGATGCTCTTGGAAGG
This sequence comes from Chaetodon auriga, assembly GCF_051107435.1. NCBI lineage: Eukaryota > Metazoa > Chordata > Actinopteri > Chaetodontiformes > Chaetodontidae > Chaetodon > Chaetodon auriga. The sequence continues at coordinate 27,423,881 of NC_135079.1, read as the reverse complement.
CACCGTCTTCTCTCTATATGAGGTTTCACCAACACATATCCCAGCTGCTCCAGGAAAATCCTCCTCCAACTCAGTTTTCCGCTGTTCCAGTCCTTGTTTATTTCACTCCATATGACAAAGGCATTGTAGGCGCTCACATCAATGATGTGGAAGAAGGGGCCAGCGGGCAGTCATGCGTCGGCAGCTGTATGTGGCTGTGACTTTGTCCAGGTTATCAACCTCTCCCTTTGTCTCGTTGTAGTCCAAGACCATTTGTGGTTTTCTGTCTTCTCTGGTACTCAGGACAGCAGCTTTGTGCATAGTGCTCATCAGCAGGACATTTTTCCCTTTCTTGGGGCAATAGGAGACGACAGTGGCTCTGTCAGTAAAGGCAAACATTGAAGATGTTCCCGTCCTGTTCTTCATCACAAGCAGCTCAGAAGGAAGCTCCGGCTTGTTTTTTCTCACTGTCCCCAACAGGGTAACCTTCTTTTTCAGCAGTTCTTCACCCAGGGCATACGATGTAAAAAAATTGTCACATGTAATGTTATGACCATTCAGTCCTTCAGCCATGTCAAGTACCACCCTCGCCCTGATTTTTTTTCAGGTGCTTCCCCAAGGATTTACCAGTGTACACCTGCATATTCCAAACATAGCTGGACTGTGCACCACATGCTGCCCATATTTTGATTCCGTATTTGGCTGGTTTGCTCGGCATGTATTGTCTGAAGGGACAGCGCCCACGAAATGCAATCAGACATTCATCCACAGTCACGTGGGGGCCTGGATTGTAAAGAAAGGGTAAGCGCTGAACCCGCTTGTCCCATACATCCCATATTGCTGCGAGTTTGTCACGCTCTCGTCGGCCCCACCTTGTTTCCCTGTCATCAAAGCGTATGACACGGGAGAAAATATGGAATTTGTTTAGAGGCATGGTGGCTGGAAAAATTGCCCTTCCAGTGTCAGCAGCCCAGAGGTTTGCTGTTGCTTCACCTTTTGACTTGTACACTCCTGCCAAAATGAGCAACCCAATGTAGGCTTGCAAGTGAGTCATATCCAAGTCTTTCCAACTGTCCCCATACACACGCCTCCCCTCTAAATTTGTCATCTAAAGCATATCCGTTTCGATTGATGGTGTTATGAAGAGCTCAAATGTCAAATTTTATGTCTTGGACATGGCTGACAGCATACAGTATCTGGTGGGGCCTGGAACCATTTTGATGACATTAGCAGCACTAAGTAATAATTTTCCATTATTGGAAGGTAGCGTGTTTGCTGGTGGTTGAGAGACAACAGGAGGGTCAACACTGAGGGTCTCATTCTCATCAGAGGAGGATGCCTCATAATCAGGGTCCTCCTCAACATCATCCTCTATCTCAGACACATTCTCGTCTATGTCACTTTCATGGTCAAAGAGATGTGACAAAACCTCATTGACAGAAAACCTTTCCTTAGAAGCCATTTTCAGAGAGACAGAGAGAGAGCAGAAAGAGAGAGCACACAGAGCACGAAGAGAAATGGTTTAGAAAACTGCTGTGCAAGCTTTTATATGTTTGCTCTGACCCTTTGTTGTGTGAGCTATAAATATCTTCGCGGGAACCCTATTTTCCCGCCCCCCCAGCGCAAGAATGATGTTTTCCCCTCCCCCATGTCGTGTGAACTGTCAGTAATTCTCGCAGTACTACAGTTGTGGTTATATTTGGGCCCTAAAGCTTTTTGAGGATAACAAAATTGCATGTTATAGTGACCTCAATATCATTCAAAACAACCAAAACAAATGTGTGTGCAATGTTCATATTTCTTATATGTTTTATACAGCCAAAACAGCTTGGGGTCAAATTGACCCCAAAGAACACCGATGCGTACCACATGTGTACAGGACATTGAAAACATATCATCATGTTAATTTTATGTTTACCCAGTTGTCCCCATTAAATTAGGAAAAGTCATGAAATATGAAGCAAAAAAAAACATGTTAATCATTAATTTAGAGATGTTAAACATTGAATGGGGTCAAATTGACCCCAAAGATAACAGGAGGGTTAAACGTGACAGAAGAATAATATGATTCACTGTGTCAAAGGCAGCCGACAGATCTAAAAGGACCAGGACAGCAGAGTTACCAGAGTCAACTGTCAAAAGAAGGTCATTTAAAATTCTTAAAAGCGCAGCTTCTGTACTATGGTGTGCCTTGAACCCAGACTAGAACTTCTCTGAGATGCCATTAAGGTCAATAAAAGACTGCAGTTCTACAGGCAGTCAATCATCACCTTCTCCAAGACCTTAGAAAGAAAAGGAAGCTTGGAGATGGGCCTAAAGTTCGATAAAACTGTTTGGTCAAGGTTATGTTTTTTGATGAGGGGCTGGACCACAGCATGTTTTAAGGCAGCTGGAACACAGCCGGTCATTAAAGATGAATTCATCAGGTCCAAAACACAGGGGCCAATGGTACAGGAAACCTCCTTAAAAAGGCGAAGGCAAATCGTAGCTCTGGCGGGATGCCAAGAACCACACAGCAGAAGTCTCTGTGCTAGCTCAAAAGTAACAGCTCTCATTTCACAACATTGGCGGCATCCCCACCTCAAAGATATCACTAAATATTTTGTACAGTCTTTGAGATATGCAATCAATTTAATCCAAAGGTCTCACTCAAGGTTGGACTGGGTAGCTTCCCAGCACCTGATGCCCCATGGAAAGAAATAGAAATTGACTTCACTGATATGGGAGCAGACCACAGAACCGAAGGGAAAATATATTTTCTAGTTTGTGTAGATCCATTCTCTAGGTGGGAAAAAGCCACACCTACCAAAAACTCTCCGACTTATATAGATGCAATTGGAGTCCCCAGAGGTGTACCTGATGAACATAAATTGGTTAATCAAATTGCAGCAGGATTTGAATCATCCCTATTTTGGTGGGTGACCATAAATAAGAATGTGGATAGAACTAACTACATTCATTTTAATATCCAAAGACTAAATAACATGACCAGAGATGCAATAGAGGGCCCACATGAACAACTGGCTGCTACTTCATTGATGACTTACCAAAACAGAATGGCCCTCGATTTCCTTCTGGCTGAAAGAGGTGGTGTGTGTGATATATTTTCCCAGGAATGTTGTGTTTTCATCCCAAAGAATATCGCTCCAGATGACTCCGTCAGTCGAGCTCTTTCTGGTCTTAAAACACTGTCTGAAGAACTAGCAGAACACTCAGGGACTGAGAGCCCACTAGCTAACTGGCTTGATAGAATGTTTGGCAAATGGAAGACACTAATTGCTTCTGTATTTATCTCACTTATTGCAGCAGTGACTATTTTCACCCTGTGTGGTTGTCACTGCATACCATGCATCAGGCACCTCTGTCTAAACTGTATCTCTATGGCCAGTAATGATAAATTTCCACCACCACCTCCTTATCAATTAGTACAATATCCTGGTGAGATGATTCCTATGGTTCCCCTCTCTGAGCCCGGAGAGGAAGAGACTGAAGCAGAACCTAATGTGGAAGAAGAAGAAGAAGACCAATGTTTGTACACCTATACACCTGTGAGCCCCTGTATACACATGTTACTTGCTAATGTATATAGTTATAGTCATAGTTATAGTTATAGTTAATATAGTTTTTGCATACATGTAGAAGCATGATACTGATATTTCCTGAAAAAAGAGAATGCTTTCCAGTATTATGATTAATACTCTTGATATAAAAGTAATGCATTTGAATTGTTTTATTATTTCCACATGTCTGTGCAATGAAGAATAGCTTGCAACTGAGTAATGCAATGAAGAACAGCTTACACATAGTTGCTCACAGATAGGCTGCTGGACGCAATGAACATTTGCTTACACATAATAGCTTTACATTTTACTGTGTTTTCCTTTTTTTTGTAATTTCACTTTTCATAAATTCAATTTTTTATCACATTTAGCCTTATAATCTTTAAGAGTTAAAGCCAAATTCTTTTCTTAATCATTAAGGTAACCAAGTAAGAATATTTTTGTAGAAAACTTCTGGTGTTTTTCGACTTTATTACTAGTCGCAATACCATCTATCTGGGTTAAATAGCCACTAAAAGGCGCCGCTCCTCTGCTGTTACCGACACCAGAAGGCCCAGGCCCCGAAGCATGTCTGTCCAACACCAGCTGTCCACCCCGGTTTGATTGGTTCTCCCTGTCAAACCGTAGCACAGATTGGAACAGACAGTCTGGGACCCTCTCTTGGAAGTTCAGGATAGCCCTTTGTCGGAGGGCCGCTGGCACAGAAGTAGGCATTTTCCATGCTGCCTTTGAATAAAGAATTGATGTCGTAGGCCAGGGATGGGCAACTGGCGGCCCGCGGGCCGCATGCAGCATCATTTGGTGCGGCCCGCGAATTAATTTTAACATAATAATCTTAACATACAGCTGCAGGGGAGATGCCAAACTGTGTCGGACCTGTACGCACACATGAGCGCCTTTTGGTGCAAACTTGTACTGTTCCGAGACGGTTTCTCATCCGCGTCTCCAAATTTGGCACACTTTCCCTCCTGTGAACAGATGCGCAGAGATGTCCCTGAATGTGAGAAAATATTCCCAAAGTACAGAGCCGACAAGCGAGCGCTTCCAAGACTTCCATGCCATGCAGCCATGAGTTGCACTATTCACGCCCCCCCTCTCTGCCGATGTCAGTGAGCAACCTGCGGAGTTGCAGCTGGAACTGTGTGAACTACAGTCAGACCCCTTCTTTCAGTCACAGAGGAATGAGAAGGGGATTTCATTCGGGAGACTGCTACCCGAGTCCTGTTTCCCGTTGCTTAGGGACTTTTCACTTTCCATGGCCAGCATGTTTGGGAGCACTTACACCTGTGAGAGCAGCTTTTCAACTATGAAGCACGTTAAATCAAAAGGGAGAAACACGCTGACAGATGAAACTCTTTTGCAGCTCATGTAAATTGGAAGCACAAAAATGGACATTGACATTCAGAATATTGTGCAGCAGCAGGGGAGGCCACAGCTCATTAGGACAAATGTTGCTGAGCCAGGTGTAGGTAAGGCAGGGTATTTTCAGGACCTTGAAACATCACGTGGAATAGGAGGGTTGTGTAAAATAGTTAAAATTAAGCAATTACAAACATAAATGTTAGTTGGTGCACTTTGTGTTGGAGTTCTGCACTTTACTCTTAATTGTTATTGCACTTTTTTTCCATAGATATATATATATATATGTGTGTGTGTGTGTGTGTGTGTGTGTGTGTGTGTGTGTGTTACTTTGTTTTTTCCATAAATTTTAAAAATATGTTTATATGAAGCAGAGTATGATGAAAATTCACAGTTATAGTGTGGCTGCCGGTAGTGTTGGGGGGACAAAATGTGGCCCTCTCTGTCATTAAAGTTGCCCATCCCTGTCGTAGGCTATCAAAATCTCAAGTCGCATTAGACCCGCTTAGTCACTGATCCTATTACATCCGCGTCCTCATTTTTCTTAGAATTATCTCTCACTATCGCCAAATTCACTCTTTTTATTATTTTGCTATAGCTTCTTTAACCACTGGTTTGTGCTACATCATATGTCACGTGTGAACAGGGAGAGTCTGGACCCAGATGCAGAGTCGTTACAAGGGAGTTTACTGGAAAAACACAAAATCACCTTGCAGGGAAGTCCAACAAAAAAGAAAACTCAAAAACACCACAAGGGCGAAAAACTCACTCAGGAGATGGAAACTAAAAGTGTCTAGGAGCAAACTCACTAGAGGCAGACAGCAAAAATCACAATCACTGGAGGCTCGAGAGAGAGACAAGAGATAGCAACTGGCGCAGAACTCGTATGGCTAAAGCATAGAGAATAGTCTGGCACAGGAGTCAAACTGGAGCTGGCTTAAGAAGCCGGTTGATGAGCCGATGAGGCGCAGGTGTGTCTAATAAACTCGCACCTGGAGTGATCAGACCCGTCTCTCTCTTGAGCTCCACCTGCTGACAGAGAGGGAGGAAAGAAAAACCGTTAGTTCAGGAGAGAACAGAGACACCAGAGCCGAATCGTGACATCATATAATCCATATTATTTGTCGTATCATTTATCATTCATATCTATTCTCATTTATTGTTCTAATTAAGTAATACTTTTCATTTAAGCTGTTGTCAGATAGTGTCTGGATATAGAAGATCACTGTATGGAGACCTTAAGCCTCTGATGATGAGATTGATTTACCATTACTTTATTAATCATTAGTTTATCAGCATTGTAAGACTACATAATAGTAGAAGAATACATAAAATCCCTCATTTTATTTGACATGATAAAATCATGTCAAAAGCGGGGAATGTAACAATTTGGCTCTGTCTAGCGAGTTTATGTGTTCTTATTCTGCACTTTCTTACTGCACTTATGTAACCCAATGAATGTCCTTGTACCGTTCAGCATTGTAAGATAACATGACTGGTGGAAGCCAGTTTGGGTAACAGGAGGCAGATGACACTTTTCTCTTCTCTCTTTTCTGTCAGTGACGTCTGTTACATTAGATACATGCCTAAACAACACTCACACACAGGTCACATTCCAAGGACAAGATGTGGACAGTAGTTGGGCTGTCCACATCCTGGTAGATGTCCCATTACATTTGGTCGTGTAAGTCCAACTTCTGTAAGGGACTGTCTTAAGCCCTAGAAGATAAATGTGAACTTTTATCAGAAATCTGTGCTCATTCTGACAGAGGTCCTGTGAGAGCGCTGTCATTCTGAGACCAGCGCTGCTATGCTTTACCTGTGACCTCAATAAATACTTCAGCTGTGAACTGAAGATTTCTCCAGACTGTTCTTGGGCTTCCAAGAAAAGAATTGGGGCTAACAGTCTAAAATCACTGTACACCATGTCCTTTTGGGGCTTATTGCTTTAATAAACTAGAAAAATGCTAGAATTAAGGTAAATGGATGTCTTACAAACCACATAAGATTAGAAAGATCTACACGCCAGGGTGCCCCCTCTCCCCTACCCTGTTTGCACGTTATATAGAACCGTTAGCACAAGCTTTAAGAGAAAATTGTGATATAGAGGGAATTCTGATCAATAATAGGGAAGATAGGATAGCATTGTATGCTGATGACATCTTGCTAGGAGGTGGTATGTTGTTACCTAATCTTAGGACTATTATTATGTTGGCCAATTAAAAACAGTAGCTTTCTCGTGTGGCAATCGATATGAGGCAAAATGGAAAGAATTGGAGAGGGAATGTAAAGGTATCTCAAATAAAGCATTGATTGGAGATCAGAAATTAGTGTTATCTTATAAAGACCACTTGAACCCCATCACGTCACTTACCTGACATACTTTGTCTGACGTGGTAAAACAACTAAGTTTGTCTCCCAAGTTAAAAAAAAAACAACAAAAAAAAAACTTAGATGGGATGCATATGATACAGATTTTAAACCAAATTGTATGGATTCTATATTTAAAAGCTGGACAAATAAAGGCATTACTGCATAACTCTCAGAGAAAAATACAATTTGGAAACGTGTGATTTTTTCAATACTTATAGTTAGGCAAGCACTTCTTAAAATAAATTGGAAGCAATAAGGTTGAATCTAGTGAAATAACACAATTAATGGTAAAGCCATACTCTGGTAATTCTAAATCAAAAGTTTCAAAACTTTACCAGGGGATTACACAAACTAGGGGAATTACCACAAACTTTATCAAGGACAGGTGGGAGGCGGAAATAAATGAATCAATACCAGGGGTCCATCTCACAAAGCAGGTTTAGTGAAAACCCTGAGTTTGTTAAGCCTGAAATGAACGAAACTCAGAGTTTTCCATTTCACAAAGGGAGGTAACTCAAACCAGAGAAAGAGGGGTAACTCTAGCCTGTTTCACAGAGAGAGGTAATTTAAGCTCTCGGTCAGTTACCATAGTAACAGACTCTATGAACCTAACCTGGTCGGGAGCAGGTTTTTCTCAATGAACCTTGAGTTTCTCTCTGTCTCCGCCCTCTGTCAGCCACACACGGTATTTAATTTCCTCATTCATTCAGTCAGCAGGCGAGTTTTGGCATAACACAGTTCTGCCGTCTGTTGCTTAAAAAAATCAGTCAGTAGGCCTATTTTAGAAGTCCACCTTTTTTCACTAACATATGTCCTTTTTACAACGATCCCGTGGATGAAGGTGCAGCATTACTGCGCAGGGAATTAAACATTCGTCGGGAGATGGTTATCAGACCGCGCATAGATGTTCTGGCATTTCCAGACAATCATCTTTTTGAACGGTACCGTTTCACATCACAGTCCATCATCTACATACACAACCTAATCCGTCCTTACATTTGCAACATTACCAGCCGGAGTCATGCTCTCACAGCCCAGCAGATATTGTGTGTTGCACTGCATTTCTTTGCAAATGGGAGTTTTTTGTAATGTTGGAGATGCAGAGTAATGTCGGAGATGCAGAGCACTTGAGTAAGGCAACTGTATGCAGGGCGGTCAGAAAAGTGTGCCTCGCCCTGAAACGGCTATTACCCATCTTTGTAGTTTTCCCTGGACATAAACCTGTCAGAGTATCAAGGAGGAGTTCCACAGGATTGCAGGTGAATGATGTAGAGATCCAAATGAATTTTAAATTATATTCTGTTAATGACATTGTGCTGCAACCTCAGACTGGGATTAGTAATTTTAATTTCTTTTAGGATTTCCCAGTGTGAATGGCTGCATAGATAGCACACACATCCCCCAGTGAAGCAGATTATGTGAATAGGAAGTCCATTCACAGCATAAATCTGTTTCAAAATGTTAAAGACTGCATCATAGTTCAACATCTGTCATTCTCTGCACTGTCAAGATCATATGTGACGCTGCATACCTAATTTCCAATGTGGAGGCCAAGTGGCCTGGGTCTGTTCATGACTCAAGGATCCATTGTGAGTCTAACCTGAGCAACAGACTGCAACGTGGTAAGCAGCCTAAAGATTTGCACAATATAATTCACTTGTCTCCCTCCTTTAATATACTCTGATGTGTCCACTACACATTACAGGAGAGTTTGATGGCCTTCTGCTGGGTGACAGAGGTTACCCATGCCAACCTAGGCTGCTGACCCCTTACCCTGACCCTGAACCAGGCCCCCAACAGAACTTCAACCAGGCTCACTGCAGGACGAGAGCCCAGGTGGAGATGACCGGCCTGCTGAAAGCCCGTTTCCAGTGCCTACGTCTCCTCAGGGTGACCCCTGAGAGGGCCTGTGATATTATTGTGGCATGTGTTGTTCTTCATAATATTGCCACTATTTGAGGAGAGCAACACCCTGCCCTACAAATTGAAGACCCTGATGCTGACCCTATCCGCCTGCCAGCTATGCAGGACGGCAGAGCAGTCAGAGACACCATATGCCATAGTCACCTCAGAGATTGAGTCACCATCATCACCACCACCACCACAGCAGTCAAATAAAGACACAATACACACTTCATTTGAGCACTGCAGCATGTGTTCTGACAAAAATGAGGAAGAGAGATCATATTTCTCCAATATTAGACGTTCTGCACTGGCTCCCTGTAAAGTTTAGAATAGGATTTAAAATCTTCCTCCTTGCTTACAAAGCCATAAATGGTCAGGCACCATCTTATCTTAAAGAGCTCATAGCACCTTATTACCCCACTCGAACACTGTGCTCCCAGAATGCAGGCCTAAAGTCTCCAAAAGCTGAACAGGAGCCAGAGCATTTAGCTATCAAGCTCTTCTCCTGTGGAACCATCTTCCAGTCTTTGTCTGGGAGGCAGACACTGTCTCTACATTTAAGAGTAGGCTTAAAACTTTCCTTTTTGATAAATCTTATAGTTTGGGCTGACTCAGGACCAGCCCTTAGTTATGCTGCTATAGCATTAGACTGTTGGGGGACCGCCAAAGAAACACAGAGCTCCTCTGTCCTTCTCTTTCCCTCTCCATCTGCACGCTTTCATGTCCTACCACTGCATGTTAATAACTTGGATAGTGGCTGAATCTGGATTGTGGATTACAGCTACGTCTCCTGCCATGGCCCTGCCTGACATCCACTGCAACTGCTGCTACTATTACATCCACTATCATAGTTACTGTGATTGCATTTCTGTCTGTCTCTCCGTCTGTCTCACTCTCTCTCTTTTGCTCTCTCTCTCTCACTCAACTGGTTGAGGCAGATGGCCGCCTACCCAGAGCCTGGTTCTGCCTGAGGTTTCTGCCTGTTAAAAAGAAGTTTTTCCTTGCCACTGTCACCAAGTGCTTGCTCATGAGGGAATTGCTGGGTCTCTGTAGATAAAAGAGCTCGGCCTGTACCAGCTCTGTATAGAAAGTGTCCTGAGACAACTTCTGTTGTGATTTGGCGCTATACAAATAAAATAAAATTGAATTGAATTCAATTCAATTCAATTCAATTCTTGTGGGGCTAGTTTTGCTCATAAGAAACAGCTGATTCAGGTACCACATGTAGAAAAACTGTATCTTAGCATCTCTCTATCTGCGCACACACACATGCATGCGCACACACGCACACACACACACACACACACACACACACACACACACACACACACACACAAATACGCACACAGACACTCACCCATTGTAAGGAAATGCAAAAAGGAAGAATGAAGGCAACTACACTCTCATTTCTCATTCCCATATTCAAATTAATCCACCGTTTCAATTGTCATTGACCCAAATGTATTCAGTAGTTTTGAAAGTCATACTGTATTGTTGGTGAGTTCAGATTTACATACTACAGTATATGGATGTTTCTGCCATCAACATAGTAAGACAGTTACAAATGTAACATGAACAGACATACAGTATGATAGGTAGTGAATTACCCTCCTGGAAGTACCTGATTAGCTTTGTTTTACCCATTCAGCAAACAAACACACACACTGACTCACGCACACTCTTTGCAGCCTTCTAGGGTTTAGTGTTGATAATATATGGCTGCTCTGAGGACAAGCTGGGCTTTACTTTATGGGAGAAATAAAGTGCTGTGTAAACCGTTAGCACACTGTATGTGTGTGTGTCTCTGTGTGTAAACTGCTAACGTAGCATTCAGAGAACAACAGCTAATGGTCCACATTCAAGTTTTTTTAGCTCTTCTCTTGATTCTCACTATTTTCTCCATCTCTTCCTGTTTCTCTTTATATTTTGACTTCTACTTTTTCCTTGATGGTACTCTGCTGTCTATGTCCCTCTATGAGCCCATCTCATTTCTCACTGTCTCTGACAGTGTCTTGTTTTCATTTTCCCTGGGACTCTTCCTGTTGACGTATGAGTTTTTGTCAGTAGCACTTCTTTCTTTGTCTTAAAGGTGCACTAATCAATGTTCTTATATTAACAATGGGTCAGTGTCTAATGCCAATGGTATCGCTTGTAGTGGCAAACCTACAAAGAATAATCATCAGACTCTGCAGCTCCCTTGAGCTCTATGAAACATTTTTGCATTTTTCAGCTCATTGTTTTAGTTGGATGACCCACAATTTTACTGTTTCCCTTCAGTCTCACCACTCTCATTAACCTCATATCCAGCCACAGCAGGCACCTGTCTTTGGCTGGAAAGTCAGTGACTCAGTAGTTTGCAGCTGAAGAGCCAATCATTTCCTTCAGGAGCTGGTGATGAAAATTGAGCTAAAATTAGGCTGAATAATGGACTTCCATTCTTCAAATGATCAGAAAACATGACTCCAAATGAATAGTAATGTTTTTCTGTGTAAATAACAGCTGTTAACTGCTAACATACGCACCAGAAAACTTTCCAATCATGCAGTGTTGAGAAATGTTTTCTCTGCCTTTATGCTAATTAGGAAAGTATATTGTAAGGTTAAGAGTTGAAATAAGGGTGTTAAAATAAAATAATATACTAATCACACACACAGACAAAAGATAATCTGGAGTGACTTGTCTCACCCTGAATAATCCATGTGCACAAACATCATTCATCAGTCATTTTGATGTGCATGTAGTGCATGTGCATGTAGCAGTATACATTCTGTCATCATCACAACATATAGATTTTCATCACTATATTCAACCAGCAGGGGCATGTGCACATACCAGTGTGTGTGTCACTTCCCCCTTCATGAAGTGTTTTTTTTGTGGTGCTTCTCCTGGCAGGCCTCTGGGGAGGTTTAGTCTTGATTACACGTGGCTCTTACTGCTCTACCAGTGGCTGCACAGCCCAGCCCGCAGGACGCATTAGAGCTGAGGGTGAGTGAGGAAGACTAAGAGAATAAAGGAGAGGCAGAGAAACGCTGAGGGGGAGGAGAGAAAGAAAGCATCAGGGCTTACCTGTACCCCCAGTCCAATATGAAAACACGCAGTCAGTAAGGATCTCATCATGGGCCCGGTAAATCCACCTTAATTGACTGCAAATCTGGGTATGACATTCCTCAGCCTCATGCACCATCCACCCAACTCTTCCACTCCTCTTGCCTGTACTAAATACTTAACCCTTCTTCCCCTTTCTCTCTTTGTGCTATTCTGAAGTTTTATTTTTGTTTTTCTATCCTCTTTACTACAACCTTTGGTTTTCAAGAATATTGTCTTTTCCTATCGTTGGCTTACTCTTTCTGGATCACTTCTTTTCCTATTTACTTTATTCTTTTTTTCTTTATCTTCCCAACTTTTTCTTTGTGCTGTTCTGTTTATTCTTGTTTCCTTCCATATCTCTGTTCATATCGAAGCAGGTGATTATTAATCTAATTTGCATTGATAATATGATACTGTTCATATGCACACCTGCCCCCTTGATTCCTAAATAAAGCATCACAATCTTGAACTTGTAAAAGTCTAATATATGTTCTCTTGATTGATTTTGTCGAAATTTTCTCACTGTCATACATATATACATTTATATGTTGTATATATGGCATTACATACATTAAGTGAAACACACATCCCCACACATTTAAACTGTTTATTGCACATTTTTAGCCTTAATATGAGTGTTCAGGGATATGTGCTATTTTAGTGCGCACACACATTCATTTCAGCATGTGCATGTGTGTGTGTACATATGTGTGATTGTGCACTAGTCTTGGTGTAAATGAGTACCAGTTGTGTTTTGATGGAGAGAGCGATTCATTAATATTCATGAAGAGAGGAAAACATCAACGGAACACTTGACTCTGGCCTCACAGGAAAGACTGGCATCAATTATATTTGTGTGTGTGTGTGTGTGTGTGTGTGTGTATGCTACAGAGAGCAAGACAGAGTAGTGATTAATGTCTGTCTGTTTGTCTGCATAAAGCTGCTACAAGTTCTATTTTCTTACATACTATATATACTGTCCACATACTTTTGGTTATCAACCAGATATTTCACAACATGGTATAAGTTGAAGAATGACACACATGGAACCATGTGCCTCTGGTTTCTGCCACATCAAGTATAGGTATGTTTCAAAATGGATTTGATTGTGACAAACCAGGATATCACTTCTAACTAAGGAAGGCAATGCTCGAGTTGGTCTGTGTGTATGCTCATGGATTTGTCCAAACCCTTTAGGCTAACTGCTCTGTGAGGTGGGACTTATGCACAGTAGCGTTTTGAGGTATACCTGTCACTGTTTACATGCTAAAATGCTCACAGGTATAATGTTTATCATGTTCATTATTTGAAGATGACGAATCTTACTGTCCTTGGTGACCACCATCTCATGTCACAATCAGGTACAGTCTTGCACTTGAAAAAATATAGTGAATAGATTAAAATAATAATAATAATAATAATAATAATAATAAGAAGAAGAAGAAGAAGAAGAAGAAGAATAATTACAGAGCACATTCAGGAAGATGAACCCTTTTAACTGAATAACCCCATGGCATGTCCTATGAGTCTCTTAGAAGATGAAACATCAGTTTGTAATTCATTCTTTCAAGTACTTTCGTATTGTTTGAACATTGCAGGGCATTAGCAACTAGCAGGGATTTGGGATGCTTTCACTACTAACATTTCAAACCTACTCTGGTGCACCCTACTATTTGGTTTGATTTTTTTGAGCTGGTCTATGAGCTGTCAATCAAATTCTGCAATTATTAGGAGGAACTCAAAACCAACTTATAAATTCATCTTTTTATGAAACGATGTGAATAGTCAATATTTATGCAAATAATTTGTTAACCTTGGTAACACCCCAGTGAAGGGATTTTTGCTGATCATTCTGAACATGATAAGGAGTTAAAACAAATGTGTGTTATGCTTTTGTCTTGTTCCATATATTATGGCAGCTCTCCATTATTCATTAATCATTTAAACTACTATGTTAACACGTTTCCTTGGGCACACTATTTTTGCACACAGCAGCTGATGTACTGTCAGTCCTTCAGTTCAGATAGTTCTATTGCGTACTGGCATCAAGGGAAAAGGACAAGTTCAGGTTTGTGTTTCCAAATCCTCTTGTATCATTTTCACACTCTTTTCAACTTGATTAATCTTCTTCTCAGCTGTCACATTCTCATCTGTCAACTGTGCATGTGTGTGTGTGTCAGTGTGCGTGTGTGTAAGAGTGATTGTGTGTAGGACATATAGAGGAGAGCTGGTGCACACCTACACAGTGTGAAGGTGACTCTGACAACTCCACAGGTAGCCTACCTCTCATGTTCTGGCCAGTGGGCAGCTGTCAGCTCTAGGGAATGGCTAGCCTGGGAGCCGAGCGGCTTGATCATGGGTCCAGAGAGTAGAGAGGATGTAGCTGGAGAACAATCCAATTCTCTAGAATGGGTGAACAATGAATTACAGACTTTTTGACCCATTGCCATGGTTTGACTATCATTATCAGGACAGACAGAACTTCTTCCACTTCTGAGTAACATTAGATATGGACATTTTCTAAATTCATTAATATTCTTCAGGCCAGATGAGAAGCTTTGGCAGCTTGGATGTGGCCCACAGTTACTGCCAGTTGATGATCCATGGGTTTGGGGTTAGGCATTTAGTTATAATGATTAAGGTTGGGTTAGGGTAAGGGGCTAGAAAATGCATTATGTCAGTGTGACCTCACAAGGATAGAAGCTAGTTTGTGTGTGTGTGTGTGTGTGTGTGTGTGTGTGTGTGTGTGTGTGTGTGTGTGTGTGTGCATGCACACACATTCATTAGTCATTCAAGCACTGTGGGTCAGCTGTCAGTGAATTCTGACACCCCACTGTCAAGGGCCAGTGAATGGAAAAGCTGACCCACACACTCACACAAACATCACTGAGTGCTGCATGACAAGCATGTTGAGAGATCAGATGGCTCGTGTATTTCGCTCTCTGGATGAGGTGAAAAGATATGGAAACTCATGGGGCAGAGAAGAACTGACTACAGCTGATTACATACAAATTAAAGAATGGCTTAAAAAAAAAAAAACTCCATTGATGCCAGGATATAAGGAATCATCACTGAAAGTTAAGTGGAGGAATACACACACTAGTTCTTCTTTCAGCCCATGGTATTTTCGGAGCGTCTTGTGTTCCTTCTTGATATTGCTGTTGCTAGGGATCGCCATGTCTATCACTACTGCCTTCTTTTGTTTGTCTGTCAACATGATGTCTGGTTAGTGGGCCACCACCATCTTGTCAGTCTGGATCTGGAAGTCCCACAGCATTTTGGCTCGGTCATTCTCCACCACTTTAGGAGGCATCTTCCATTTTGGCTTCAAGGCTATACTCAGTGCAGATGTTCCTGTCCACTATGCCAGCCATTTGGTTATGGCATTCCATGTATGCTTTTCCTGCCAGCATCTGACACCCTGCTACTATGTGCTGAGCTGTCTCAGGAGCACCTTTGCACAGCCTGCACCTGGGGTCCTGTGTGGTTTGCTGAGCAGCTCATCTCAGGGTGCTGGACTTGGGATGAAACCCTCCATGCATTGTGGGGAGCTTCCTTATCTTGATACCAGTGGCTCATATCTCTCATGAGTGGCAGTGCATATGTGTTGATAGCCCAGATAATGCAAGAACATTTTCGTATTCTTATTCTAAATTTCTCTCATTTGTTTCGCATGAAGGTCTCGTACGAACACGCCTTGTCAGATTCAACAAACGCTCTTAATGGTATAATGTTTAAAATAATTTCTTATTTCATAATTTCACATTTTCATAATTCATAATGACCACATTAACATTATCAACTAGCATGAAATACAAAGATTGAAATAAGATTTACCCTCCTCTGATTCTACTCATTTATTTTCCTTTGTTCAAATGTTGTAAATGTTACATATGTGAAAGGAAAAGTCAAACAATCATGTTCAACATTTTATTTAGAGGAAGAGCAATTAGACGCAGCACCACAGCCGGGACCATCTGATGCTCCAGCTCACCGCCGTCTCCCACGCACACAAGTGGTGTCCAATGCAGTTCTGAAAAACCAAGAGCAGATTTTAAAATGTCTTGAGAATATGTCTGAGATGCTGGACAAGATATCAAATAGTCTTGCATGCATAGCTGATGTGTTGAAAAATGTAAAATAAAAACCTTTCTAAATCAAGTTCTTGATTATTTTCAATTAATTACACCATGATAGCCTAACTTAAAGCCATGCAATCAGTTGTTGCCTCATCATGATGGCACTTTGATGGGGCGGTCCATGAGGGGGGTCTTCTGGCATGTTGTCTGCCTGGGCTGGTTCAGGTAGTGGAAGGCCCTCGTTCATGGCAATATTGTGCAAAACGCAACATGCCAGAATAATCTGGCATGCCTTCTCTGGACTATAGAGCAGTTTGCCCCCCGCTGTATTGAGACACAGCCACCTGGCCTTTAGCACACCAATAGTGCGCTCCACAACGACACGGGTGCGCGTATGACATTGGTTGAGTGTTCCTGTCTCGTTACAGGGCTGACTAAGGGTGTCAATAGCCAGGGGGCTAAAGCATAGCCTCGATCACCTGGAGAAAATAGTGAATTTTAGGTAAATAATCTGATGAAGTTTGCATGGTGAATATTAACAATCAGACAAGTCACTTACCAACAAGACAGCCATCTCCATGCGTGCCTTGTGCAAGACGCGTGCCAACTGTGCTATTTTGCAGCACAAAGGAGTCGTGCGCTCCCCCTAGCCATCGAGCAACGACATTTAAAAGGTTGTATTTTGAGTCTGATATGAATTGAACGTTGATGGAGTGGTACTGTTTGCGGTTGAAGAAAGGGAACACGTCAGGTGAAGGTGCTTTGATGCGTATATGTGTGCAGTCTATTGCTCCGATTATGTTTGGCAGTCCAGCCATGGCATGAAAGTCCCTCTTAATTTGTACTTGTTCGACAGCGGTGTATGGGAATTTGATGTACCTGGGTGATAAACTGATGAGAGCCTTGATGACCAAGGGGAGCGCACGACTCGCAGAGTCACACCCGATCTGTCTCCAATCTCCCTCTGAAAGGTTCCTGTGGCCAAAAATCCAAGGGTGGTGAGGACCTGGATGTGTGGTGGAATTGGGTTGATCGGTGTGTTTCTCTCTGGAGTTGTGGCTCTAGCAAGCTGCATATTTGCAGCAGCACAGTCCTTGGCAATCTAAATCGCGATGTCAGCCATTCATCTGTCTCCACAAGGACATCTACACGCTCTCGGAACACACGCTCTCTTCCAAGAGCCTTACATGCAAAGGCATCCAAAAGTAGCAAGTCAGCCATGACGCAGCTGGTTAGAGTCGAATTAACCTTCAATTAGTGCTTCAGAGTAATTAAATATACAATCCATTAGTCAAGAAAACTTGATTCGAATAACAGCAGACTATTTTACGAGACTCCTACGACAGGTCTGGATCACTCGTAAATTCTGTTCGTACCTGAAGGAAAACCCAAAATAAGAGAAAATTGGTGAATTCGGCAAGTTCTCTTAAATCACTCGTACACACCTCTTAAGAGCAAATCTGTTCGTACGAGTGGTTCTTGCATGAAGCCCATTGTTCTTTCCATTCAGCTGACTTTTCAGGACCTGCCTTACTCGTTGTAGGTATTTTGGCTGTGGCGTCCTCATGGCCACCAGATCATTTTCCACAGCACCATTGACTTCTTGATATTGTACAGTTCCAAGCATTCCAGGATCCATCTGTGTGGCATTGAGTCATAGGCTTTCTTGCTGTCAATCTAGGCAGTACACAGATTGGTTTGTCTGGTCTTGCAGTCTTGGGTAACTGCTCTATCAACCAGTAGTTGATACTTGGCTCCCCTGGTATTGCTTCCTTTCTTGAGCCCTCTCACATATTGGGCCACTCAGAGTACAGATTTGGAAGGTACTCTGAAGAACAGCATTTAATACAAGTTTAAGACCCATAAGTGCATCAAACACCATTTCCTATTTCATCTATGCTATTGTGAATAAAACCTAACTGGCCAGTCCATTAGCAAGTCAAGTGGCCATAGCAATTTAAGGTATGGCTAAAAAGTTTGAAAAATAACGTGAGTTTTTCAATGGGAATAATGCCAACAAATGATAGATACTCATTTATCATAGAATCCATCCACCCAGAAGCTACACTTGTCAAAATTGGTGCTGTCTGCAATTCCTACTTTAACAAAACATCAACAAAAATGGTATGACCAGCTTCATACAGGTAAGATCTCTTGCATGGGTCTCGCCCCAGTCAGCCCCAATAAACCTTGGTTACCCCTGGCTTAGACTTCACAACCCGCACATAAACTGGGAGACAGGGAGGGTGAAGGGTTGGAGGAATCCATGCCTCTCTGTATACTCCCACTCTGTGCGACAAGGGGGTCCCTTGGGTCCACTGAGGCAGAATCAATTGATCTGACGGGAGTGCCTAAAGTGACTTAGCAGAGGCTTTTAGTAGGGATCGTGCCTTGTCCTTGCCACCCCATCGCGCCATTGACTTCCTGTCGGGGGCACCTCTTTCTACTAGCCGGTTGTACAATCTCTCCAAGCCCGAGTGTGAGGCCATGAAGAGGTACGTTCATGGCTCCTTAGGCGCAGACATAATCCCGCCCTCATCTTCCTTGCTGGGCCCAGAGTTCGTCTTCGTGGACAAGAAAGACAAGACCCTGTGCCCATGCATTGATTTCCGGGGACTAAACAATATAACCATAAAAAACAAGTATCCACTCCCACTGATCAGTGTTGCATTCGGTCCCCGGCAGGGAACGTCGGAATTTTCAAAACTTGATTGTAACACTTACCATTTAGTGCAACACAACCCTTAGGTCACTTCGAGTACCTTGTTATGCCTTTCGGGTTAACAAATGCTTTGGCAGTTTTCCAGGCACTGGTCAACGATGTCCTGAGGAACTTCCTCCACCTCTTTGTTTTTGTGTATCTCGACAATATCTTGATTTTTTCTAGGAGCCTGGAGGAGCATGTTTCCCACATTCGTTCGGTACTTGAATATCTCTTAGAGAATGGCTTTTTGGTATTTTTGTGAAAGCTGAAAAGTCTCAGTTCCATTCCACTTTGGTACTGTTTCTAGGCAACATTTTTGAGAGCGGGCAAGTTAGAGCAGGCTCAGAAAAAAATCAAGGTTGTTACTGACTAACCCTCACCCTATGGTGGCTCACCAAGCTAACCTCAACTAAGACTCCATTCTGCTGGTCAGACCATGCAGAGAAGGCTCTCCAAAGCCTTAAGACTCAATTCTCCACAGTGCCTGTACTCATTCACCCAGACCCTGGAAGACAATTCATGCCTCAGATGTCGGCATGGGAGCTGTTCTCTCTTAGCATTCCGACCAGGACAACAAGCTGCACCCCCGCGCCTTCAATTTATATAAAATTGTGCGAAGTGGACAAAAGACAGTGAGTGTGCAAAGGAGAAAGGGCTCAGTGGGTGAGCATGGCATGGATGATCTTCCTGCTGCCAAATCACACATTTCGCTCCTCCACTACCATCTACCATCACCTGTTTCTTTTTAATCCTAAAAATAAAGATCTAACCCCAACCTATCCAACCCGTAAACCTAACCCCTATCCCTGAACCTAACCTTAATCTAAACCTAGCCTTAACTCCAGTCTTCAACCTAAAATTTAATGATTTACATTATGAGAACATGTGTTTTGTCCCCATAAGGAAAGTGAGTTCACACAATGTGACTGTGTCACCACACACACACACACACACACACACACACACACGCACACACACAAACTGTTGTGACCCTTGGTAATTAGCTTCATAGGTCTCTCTATCCTCCTATCATCCTGGGAGGAAGTGGGGTGAGAGAGAGACTGCAGCAGTAAGAAAAACACAGGGAAACGGCATCATCATTAATTGGTGAAACCTATTGTAGTTTTCACCTTTTATTTGTTTAGATAATTTGACATGCTGAAACAGCAGAAAAAAATAGTTTTTGGATAAACAGAAAAAGACTGCTCGGTTATTATGATATAGAGGATAAACTTATTAATACAATGTTCCACACCCTTAAAAATGAAATTGTCCAAATCAAAAAGTGTACAGTCAAATGATTAAAGTTAAGTTAAAGTTTAAAAAAGTGATGTAAGCTAATTGCTTTGTCTCAGTTTCTCTCTTCTCTCAAGAAATTACTGCCCCACGAAACATCTCTCTCACTGGATTTAATTAGTGATACTTGTTCTTCTAAAAAAACTTAAGGACAGCTCAAGGATTCATGGAATCAAGAAATACTAACTGTAAACTCAACTTTTTTTTTCTCCAGGGAACTACATGGGGCACCTTTAAAGGGACAGTTTGAGAACAGTATAAACCTCAATGCAGCAGAAGTAGAAGAATCATCTCTTTTATTCTACACATCATCACCTTCTTAAAATAATTGCCTACTTCATTTTTTTTTTTTTTTAATTTATTTATTTATTTTTTATTTATTTATTCATTTTTTGCATAAATCAACTCCTTATGATGCTGGCCACCTCTGGTAAAAATTTTCTGAAAAACCTGAAAAAAATGACTGATGGTTATTTTAAGAAGGTAACAACATTCTTCCTTGTGAAAAACTAGTTTGTGCATAAACCACAATGCAACTTCTCTGACATTTGTGCCTGTGGCAGTTACTGTAGCCTCAAGTCCCTAGCATCAAGCAGAGTGGACTGTGCTCCAGAGGTCTGGGGAGTTCACTGTAATCTTCAGACCCAACCAAACTAACTCAAGTGACATCACTTGACGCAATTTATCAGATTTTGTGCATTACCCTCTGGAACCCAAAAAGGCCTTGCACATCTTTCTTCACAAAGAACAGTGCAGAAGTACTACCAGAGACCTGTAAAGAGACTGATGTGTAAAATTGGTGGAGTTCTTGTTTAACTTTCAAACATACATGCACTCTTGGGTGTGGTCAGTCACTAGACATCAACGCCGGGTGTGGTTACATGCAGGGTTCTAAATTAACTTTTTTGATCACCAGCCAATGTGGCTGGTGACCTTCTAAAGTTACCAGCCAATCAGAATTTCCACTAGCCAAATTTTTTCCCGGTGAAAATAAGAGATTATGAGTGCCACTTGAATACATTTGATCATTTTATTTACATTGTTGGCATGAAAAATGCACAGAAAGTACAACACATGAAACAAAATATACACAGAAAGTGCAAACATTTAATTTATACAAACAAAAAATGCTGTCAGATTTATTATTTTATAAAAGACATTTTTCCAGTAAGTATTTAGTATCATTACATTCCTAATAAAATGTATTTTTCCTTTCAACTTAAAGTGTTTCTACTTTCCTTCTTTAATAAGAAATATATATAAGTAACAGCCATGACTTAAACACTTGCAAAAAAATTGCATTGGTAATAAATTGAATTATGTATGTACAACTAGAAAACACAAATAGTGCAGCAGTCAGTATTGCAGACTCCTTAGGCTTTCCTGATGACTTCGGGCACTCATGGTCCTTTACTGCCTCGACTTTAAAATTATTAGTACCCACCACAAAATTATTCGTCTTGTTTTTTTCTTTCGTGTACAGGCGGCAATCCTTACAAAACATGACGGCATTTTCGTGATCAAACACAAGCCATTCACGACCTGTCAGCCATTTAGCGTTAAACTTTCTTTTCTTCGTTTCGCACGCTTTGTCGACATTCTCATCCCCTGCCTCCTTCCTCTTCTCGCCCCCAGACGTCTGTCCCAACCACCGCAGCATTTAGTTTAACTTTACTTTTTACTTTTAGCTAGCTCAGTCTCCTTTTTTACAGTTTATACGCCGCCGTTCATTCTTCTTCTTCTTCTTTGTGTTTGCGTTTCCGTGGTTTCTCGCGCCGGTTGCACTACAGACTGTGCCTGCGCACAGCCAATGGGCGTCTTGTACGTCATCACGTAGCACTACGACAGTGTTCATGGGAAATATAGGACGGACTGTCCGGGGGACAAATGACCAAGAACTGTAGAGCGGCTCTGACTGACATGATTGCCTAATGCATTACCGGCCAAATTGGCTAGTAAGTTTTTATTTAAACCCGCCAATATGAATTTTAACCCGCATTTGGCGGGTTGGCGGGTGTTAATTTAGAACCCTGGTTACATGTACAACAAAACACACCTCTGACCGCACAGCCAGTGAGATGCAGCAGACTGATTGTCAACCAGAGAGGGCTGTGAAACACTGTTTTTACAGATGTAGTTACAGATGTTGTGTTCAGCAAAATACAACAAACTCCTCTTGTTTCTGAGTGGTCGCCATTTTGATCTAGGATGTATTTTTTCTGTATTCTCTGTTTTCATATGAAAACAAAGTTGTAATCATCAGGCAACTTTATTTGATATCAAATATCACAAATCACAAATATGCAACAGGAACAGGATATGACACCCTCTATTCGTATCCCAATCCTCTATCCTAACAGCCTTGATTCTGAAAAGGAAACAACCTCTATTTTAATGGAGGCAAAAAGACAGAGGTGACAGGATGGCTGATGTTCCAGCACAGAGAAGCATGAGTGAAAAGAGAGGACAAGGGGAAAGAGAGAAGAGAAAAGGAGAGAACTGGAGAGAGAGATAGACACCAGTGCTTGCGAGACACAAAAAAAGAGACTAGGGCAATGCAGTGGTTTACTGAACATAAGATGGCGGTACCCTGTTTGGCTGTGGCTGCATGAGCCCCCAATCGGTTACGATCAAAATATGCCGCCTAGGATGCCGCCCAGGATTGCAAAATCAATCAGTAATCCGAGCAAAATAGTATATGATCGGCAGCTCTCATCCAATGACTTCGGCTTCGTAGATACAACTACTCTGGTGTCATGGTTCAGTTTTTGTTCTCCCTCTGATATTGTTTTCTTTCCTCCCTCTCTGTCAGCAGGCAGTGCGTGACAGAGAGGCGGGGGGCCGATCTCCTCAGGAGCGAGCCTCACCTGACACACCTGCTCCTCATCAGCAATCAGCCGGCTTCTTAAGCCACCTCCAGATTGATTCCTGTGCCAGACTATTTTCTATGCTCTAGCCTTACTAGCCTTGCTCTCCTAGACGGTCCCCTGCCTCTCTCAGTGTTATTTAGCGTTTTTCTATTGTTCTCTAGTGAGTTTGCTCCTGGACACTTTGAGTTCTTCTCCTGCTCGAGTGAGTTTTCGCCCTTGTGGTAGTTTTGTGTCTTGTTGTTCCTTTGTCACTTTTCCCGCTACGGTGATTTTTTAGTTTGTTTTACTTTGAAGGAGTTTTTCCCTGTAAAGGTGATTTTCTGGCTCTTCCTGTCCACACGTCACATTTGGAGTGTTTATGAAGCCTCAGAGCGCTATGCCGGCAAGACCCAGAGGCCTATGGTGCAGTGGACTCGCCCAGCAGCATAGGCCAACAGAGATCTAAGCAGAGGCGGTGTGACTGGAAGCAGAAGCACGGCTGCCAAGGTGGGCTAACAGCCAGGCTAAAAACGAATTCCATTAAAACGCTGCTTCCATCCATCTTCCTCTCCAATGTTTGCTCCATGGAAAATAAAATAGATTATCTCCAGTTGGAACTAACATGAAAACGGGAGATGAGGAACTGCTGCGCAATAATTCTCACAGAGACATGGCTAAACTCCGAACAATTCCGGACTATGCTGTTAGCATCGAGGGGCTAGCTACATTCCGTGCCGATAGGAGTTGCACACTCAGATCCCAGGGGGTGGTTTGTGTATTTACATCAACAACAACCGGTGTAATAATGTCTCAAGTTATTGCTCACTGGACATTGACCTTTTGACTGTACTCTGCAGATCATTTTATCTGCCCTGGGAATTTACTGTGGTTTCCATCACTGCTGTGTATGTGCCCCCCAGCGCTAACACAAAGGAGGCCATGTGTGTTCTCTACCGGACTATCAGTGAGTTGCAATCCACTCTCACTGAGGGCTTCTTCATTGCTGCTGGGGATTTTAACCAGGCCATGAAGACAGTTCTTCCACATTTCCACCAGCATGTGGATTGTGCAACCAGGTGAGTGAACACACTAGACAAGGCTTACAATAACATAAAAGATGCATTCAGAGCAGCCCCCCGCCCCCACCTTGGCTCTTCAGACCATCTGTCCATTATGCTAATTCCTGCATACAAGCCCATGCTGATCAGAGAAAAACCTTCAGTGAGGCAGGTGAGGGTGTTGTCTGAGGGGGCTATGGAGGCACTACTGGACTTTTTTGAGTGCACTGACTGGGACATGTTTAAGGAAGCTGCCTCTTTCAATGATCACACCAATATAGGTGAGTATGCCATGTCTGTATCAGCCTACATCAACAAATGTGTTGATGACATCAGCACCTTGAAGAACATCATCACCCGGGCCAACCAAAAACCCTGGATGACTGTGGACTGTGTGTGTGTGTGCGTGTGTGGGTGTGGTCATGGGTGTGCATCTGTACATATGGAGGGTGGAAGGGATAGGTTTTCTGTTTTCATGTTTTTCTTTATAATGTTTTTAACTGCTGTAAAGCACTTTGTGTTGCATTTTATTGTGTATGAAAAGTGTTATATGAATAAAGTTTGATTTGATTTGAAAAGGCACTCTGTCTTGACACAGCTGATGTGCGGAGGTCTCTGTGGCGAGTCAAGTCACGGAAGGCTCCAGGCCCTGAAAACATTCCGGGACGGGTGCTCAGAGAATGTGCAGTTCAGCTGGGTCACGGACATTTTTAAC
Organism: Chaetodon auriga; assembly: GCF_051107435.1. Taxonomy (NCBI): domain Eukaryota; kingdom Metazoa; phylum Chordata; class Actinopteri; order Chaetodontiformes; family Chaetodontidae; genus Chaetodon; species Chaetodon auriga. The sequence goes on along the minus strand of NC_135079.1, from coordinate 27,398,917 downwards.
ACCTCATTGTATCAAGCCAAAGTCCCATCATGCTTCAAGTCTGCCACCATCATCCCAGTGCCAAAGAAACCTCAGACCACAACACTCAACGACTTCCGGCCCATCGCACTCACTCCCATTATGATGAAGTGCTTTGAGAGGCTGGTAAAGGAGCATATCATCTCCAGACTCCCTCCCATGTTCGACCCCTTCCAGTTTGCCTACCGGCCAAACTGCTCCACTGAGAACGCCATCTCCACAGCTCTCCAGCTGAGCCTTGACCACTGGGAGCAGAAAAACACTCATGTGTGGATGCTGTTTCTGGACTTCAGTTCAGTGTTCAATACCATCATTCCACAGCATCTGGGACCCCTGGGCTTCAGCACCCCCCTGTGCAACTGGCTGCTTGACTTCCTCACCGAAAGACCTCAGTCAGTGCGGATCGGACAGAACACCTCCCGTGTCATCACCCTCAGCACAGGCTCCCCTCAGGGCTGTCCTGAGCCCTCTGCTGTTCACCCTGATGACGCATGACTGCGCCCCCAGGGCTGTCACCAACCACTTTGTGACGTTTGCAGACAACACAACAGTGGTGGGCCTTATCAAGGACGACAACGACCTGGCCTACAGAGAGGAGGTGGAGCAGCTGGTGGGCTGGTGCAAAGACAATAACCTGATCCTGAATGTGGATAAAACAAAGGAGCTCATTGTCGACTTCAGGAAGAACCAGCCCAGTCACGCTCCACTTCTCAACAACACGGCTGTGGAGGTGGTCAGCAGCACCAAGTTACTGGGGATGCACATCACGGACGACCTCACCTGGTCTGTGAACACGGCGTCACTGGTCAAAAGGGCACAGCAATGCCTGCACTTTCTGCGCAGGATGAGGAGAGCCCGACTGCTCCCTTTTACTTTTGCTACTAGCATGTGGCAGACCAGGCAACAAGATATTACAGTAATCAAGTCAAGAAGAAACAGAAGTGTGAATTGGGGTCTCTGCATCAGCCATAGACAGAAAAAAGTGGTCATGGTAAATTTCTTTAATGTGCTGATCAAGATGCAATTAAAGATTTTTGGGATTTATACCATCAAATTAAAATCCACTACCTGGTTATTAAAGACTAGACACTTAATTCACAAACCATCTGGCATAGGAACCTTTGGGCGTTTGTCTCCCTTATAATAATCAATAGCAGATACTTTATTTGTATATGAAATTATTTGATAGATTTAATATATGCAAGTGCATATGCTTGACTTGCAATTTGGAATGTTGAAACTCTTCTCTCTAAATAAAAACTGGTTGCACTACACCCCTGTTACCTGTCATAAGATGTGTTATCTTAGCATGGTTCAAGTCAGCGCACACAAGACTCTCTCAGCTTAGTTCAAGGTTGAAGGGTTGAAAAGGAAAGTTAATGCCAGCCAATTATACAGAAACCACATCCATCCTGCTTTATTTGACACATATGTTGTCTTCTGAAGGCTTCCTAACATTCTGACATGTACACACACACAAACATGTGAACACACATGCATGCCAGTGCAGTGAAATGTTCTGACAGACATATACACAAGCAAACAAGGTCACCAAAAAGTGGGTGTAAACACATCCACATACCCTTCAACCCTGCACACCACGCCTCCCTGTCAGGTCAACCTTTAATGATGCTGTAGAGAGAGAGGGAGACAGAAATACAGGAGTAAGTTAGAAATGGTGTGAAATATTGCATCTCCAAATTAAGTTGAGGTCATCCATTTTTAGACAGTGAAGGAGGGATGGAGGGAAGTGTGCAGGGGAGGGAGGAGGGAGGTAAATTTTGAATGCAGCATGTTTTTAAAGAGAGAAATCTGCATAATTTTTGGCAGGTGATTGGCAGGAGAGGGCGTGGAGGGACAGGGGAACAGGGAATGAGATGGAGGCGAACATGAAAGAAGTGAGAATGGAAGATGCTCAGATTTTGTAAACACCTTAATATTTTATTGGTAATAGTGGTTTCTGTATGAGACTAAAGTGGAAAACTGACAATGTTAAGCCAGTAGCTTCACAGACAGAGACTAAGAATCTCTTTTTATCTGTTACCAAACACTGTTTCAGGTTAGACACACTGAACATTTGAAAACAGATGTCACTTGTGTGTAAGACAATCACTTAAAAAATGTTACATTTATATTTGTCATGCTGTATTCAAGATCTTAAGGCAAGAATTTCATTTGTATGTTGTTGATGAGGTTGCAACATTAGGTGATAAAGCCGTTTTATGACCTTGTTCCATTAGTTTGCGCCACTTATTTTTAGGGATGTAATGATATATCGAATCTTGCGATATCTTAATATAAAAATATGGCTTGATGCCATCGTGGGACTGTGACACTATCTACCGTGACATTACATAGTTATTTTCTATCTCTCCTTGTTGAAAATTGTATTGTTTTTTTTTTTTTTTAGAACAGCACAGGGTGCAATCATAGTAGTCAAGACGACAGACTCCCATCATCCTTTGCATGCAAGCCTAGCACTGCTAAAAATTAAACCAAACAAGAAAATTAGGGATGAATGTGCTGTTAACGAAAAAGAGTTTGGGGACGCTCCATCAACTTTCTGAGCTGATGTTTGGCAGTATTTTGGTTTTCCCATTTCAAGAACTGACAATGGTGAAAAGGAAACGCAAAACAGTTTGCAAGCACTGCCAGATGATGGTCAACTACACTATGTGAAACACATCAAATATGAGAAGCTCTTTAAAATGATGCTTATTAACTGTGACTCCATAAGAACGATTCCATAAAACCTTTTGTTTCCTCTGAAGAGGGCAATCATGAGTTCACATATCTGCAGACTTCCCTCCAAGGAAAGGGAGCAAGGGAGAAAGAGGCTGCAGGATTCTGACTAAAGTCCTTTTTCTGCTTTGTCTGCTCAAAGTGCCTGACAACTGTCTCTTCAAAAAGTCCCAATACTCTCTATGTGGCACCTCAGGTGGTTTAATCTTCATGATCACTCTGCAAGAACTCGAATGAGTATATCATTGAAGCGGGGTACTCCAAATTCACACAGTAGATGAGACCCATTAGCATGGCAAACTAATTTGGCACATCTTGTAGTTGATACACAATTGTCTCCCCCACTACTAATGCCACATTAAAGATCTTAAGTGGGAAAGTATCATCTAGTACACCTTCATATCAGATGAGGAGTCCAAGTTGCATCCCCTTCATGGCAACACCCAAATTTTCACCATGAGCCTGGGGAGAAACAAGTCATTAGAATTTGTTTTCCCCTTCAATGAAGATTCTGCTAAAATGTAGAGCCGTGATCAGCAGTTGACACTCCTGCATATTTCAAATAACTAAGTGTTCTTTAAAAGAAAAAAATATTCTGTAAAATATAAGGCCAAAAGGAAAAAAGTATACATTTCGTCACAGCTGTAAAACACATGTTGAGTGACATCATATTAATCAAGGTCTTTTGCTGTATCAATTAATATTACCAACGGGTAATAATAAAGCTTTTATTCAAAAGTGAGCAGGGCCATCCTTTTTATGTTTTTAAGGTCACCAAGTAGCTGTTAGGCAGGCAGCTTGGTAGGAGAGGCATTACCTACTGCTGTGGCTCGGATTTATTCCACTTTTACCTGTCAGACATACATATACAATTAAAAATTTATAAATCCCTTCCATCACACAATCTTATCATTGTTAGGATCCTCCTGCAAGTAGTATGGAAGACCGAGCAGGGCAGCTTTTCTTCTGTTCTGGTTTGTGTCCTCAAACACAGACAAAGAATTGAAGAAATAGGTTAGCATGATACTGTACTAATAGCATGGTATCCTTACTTTTGTACATAGCTATAACAATCCAAATTTTCCAGACACTTAAGTCCCACTTCATTAACTGGACAGGTGTGCCAAAATCTGCAAAAGAAGAGACAAAATGATTAGTGTGATATGATCATGTACAATACTGAAGCTAACATAGCTGTAATTATGTTCTGGGGTTTCACTACAATGATCTTTATTTTCATCTACCACCAGATTTCTAGATATCTATTATTTCTTAGTAAAGATTGTGATTTTGATTAATGTCAACTAAGTAAAACTTGTTTGTGTCAGGTGAACATTAATGTTGTCAGATGTGTTTTACAAAAAAAAAAAAACAGAGAGCCGGCTCTTGTCGAGCCAGCTAGAGAGTGACTAAAGAGAGGGAGCAACGATGGCAACAGCAAACAGCAAACTAAAGTGTTATTTTCTATTAGTCCCTTTAATGTAGGCTACCTATAATGCCTCAGTTAGTATATGAACACTAAATTGGGTGGTAAGAAAGCTGGAAAGAAAGAGAGGAGCGAGAGAGGAGAGAGGTTGCACGCTCCAATACAAACTTCCACCTTTACAGACTCTAACACCTGTCATTCACCGCAGGTGCGCAAATGTAACAACAGCCATAGTGTTACTAATTAAGTGGACAGTAGCTCCTGTACACCAGCGTACAACCAGAGCTGGTCTTTTCACTGAACTGTATAGAGGACCCACCAATTTAACACATAAGTTACCCAAAATGTTAACGAGCTAACAGTTAACATTAGTTGGATGTATCAAACACTTCACTTGCTCAACAGACCAGGAGAGCTGCATTTGGGCATGTCGTCCATGTTAGCTTTGTTATTTTAGACAAAATTATAAAGTTTACGTTGCTCATTAATCGAAAATTCTGATTTAACCGATACTTGCCTTTTGTCTGCCTCTGCTCCTCTGGAAGTTTCGGTGGAATAGGTGTGAACTCCGCAAGGACAAAGTAAGCATATTCTACTGTCTGGTGTAGTGAGGTGCAGCAGCTTCATGCTCTTCCGCCCCATGATGTAGTCCTGTGAGTCAGATTCAGGTTTAATAATCATTCAGATTAGAACCATGTTGAGGCCACTACAATGTTTTGTTTCTGCAAATCTGTAATTAATACAGTAATAATAATAATACTAATCATGTCCATGTAATGTAATCATCACCATTTTTGATTATAAAGTTAATTGTTTTACATTCATTCATTCATTCATTCATCTTCTATACTGACAATCCCTTTCGGGGTTGCGGGGGGGCTGGAGCCTATCCCAGCTGTAACAGGTAAGAGGCGGGGTACACCTTGAACCGGTTGCCAGTCGATTGAAGGGCATTGTGTTACATGTTAAGGCAATTATGAAAGTGAATTTTTTTTTCATGGGCGTTTTAGCAATATTGTTTATTTATTTATAGGCCTATTTAACAAAATAAATCTATTTGAAATGAGATAACCTTATTTCAAATTAATATTGGGTTAAGAATTTGCACTCTAATATCATGTTTCCCTTTCTCTCTTTTTTTTCAATTATACTAAATAACTTGCAATATTGAGTTGGATGAACAATGGAAATTCTCACACAGTCAAGACAATGAATGGTCTTAAGTTCAAAATTAGAAGCTTGAAACATTGAGAGTGATATTCAAAACTAATCATGTTACATTGAGTTAAAGATAACAAACAAGTGGAAATAAATAAAGAGGGGTGTTATTTTTTACAGTATGGTTTAATCATTCATTGCCAAAGACAAATCAATTGTGTGTACGTGTTTATATAATGGCTGGCTACTTTTAGAAGAATGTTTTTTTTTGTCTTGTTTTTTTTAAAAAAAAAAAACAAAAAACTTTTTAACAGCACAGATACACATAATAGACATAAAACACAAGATAACAAAGAAAATCAGGGCATTCACATGTAGAACTCCCAAATAATTCAAGATACCCATCAACCACAAATTAGTACAATAGGAGACTACCCATTCCATCAAGAGGGTCAAGGATTAAACAAAAGGAGAGAAAGGAGAAAAACAAACAAACAAACAAACAAACAAACAAACAAACAAACAAAAAACATAGGTGGAGAACTGCCAGAGTTTGTGCAAACTATGACCTATGCAGTATACTGCATAGGTCATAGAAAAAAATTAAAATTCAAGATACAATATAGCAACAGAGTTCACGACTTATACATTTAGGTCTGATCAAGCAGTATCAGAAAAGGTTTCCACACCTTCAAGAAATGAGTTTGTGAGTTTCTTTTGCAAAAATGAATTTGTTCCATCTTAGCAAAAGAAAGCATTTCATTAAGCCACCTCTTAAAACATGGGGACAATGGAGACTTCCAGTTTAATAATATTATTTTTTTAGCTACAATCATACCTGCTTTGAGAGCCTGCTTTTTATAAGGAGAAAGTGCCCTTGTCCTATCAGAGCAACCAAATATAGCTAAGTTACAGTCTGGCGGAATGTTTATTCCATATTGTTTGGAAAACCAATCGCACATATCACACCAGGGGGTATTCCAGGTAGGAGGTTCAACAAACTGTGAGTCTATCGCTGAACTCTGAGTTGACTTACTCTGAGATGGGAAACTCTGAGTATCCGGTTCCAGAACAGCCGATCTGAGTTAGTTCAATCAACTCTGACTATGTTCACCTTGAGTTGCGTGTGTACACAACCACTATAAAAAGCCATCTTCAATGGAGCCTAGATACCACGAGTCACCATGACAACTGACAAAAAAAAATCAAGTTTTTTTTACCCCCGATGGAGTTGGAGGTCTTACTGCAGGCCTATGGGGAGTATGAGCACATATTTAAATGTAACACCGCTGCAGCAGCGAAGGAGAGAGAAACAGCATGGGAGAAAACTGCTACTGAGCCAACACGTAAGTTCTTCTTATATATAAAACTATATAAAATAGGGTTAGGGTTAGGGTGAAATATGTTAATGGTTGGAACTATATTACAAATCCTAACTAATCCCAATAAATTATACTGTTTGATGAAAAGCAGTAGCGTTGAAACAGATATTCCTCTGGAAATGACAGGAAATTTAATCTGGGTCAGAAGATTCTCTCGCGATGTAAAGCATTTCAAATCAGTTGGGATTCGATATCAATCCAATTGGGAGTGAATGGGCAATCGATGTCTGACAACTTTCTTCATGTGGGAGGAGACTCAGGGTTCCTTATTGTGAACCTGCCAGCGAGCAGGTTATGTTCACAGTCTGTTACCATAGTGACTTACAGGTATGTGAGTTTCAGTTACCTCTCTTTCTGGAACGGAAAACTCAGAGTTTCCTTGATCTCAGGCTTAACTTACTCTGAGTTTTCACAGAACCCACTTTCTGGAATACCCCCCAGAAATTAGAATTGGACAGTGCCAGAATAAGTGTGCCAGTGATCCTTCGGCAGTATGACATCTATCACACATGGGAGAAACTGATTCAAATTTCTTGCTAAGCTTAATTTTTGAAAAATGCAGTCTATGTAATACTTTAAATTGAATCAGTCTATATCTCAAATTGATACAAGAGCTCTGTACACTGGACAGGCCTTCCTCCCACAGATCATCTGACACTGGAACATCCAATTCTTTGGCCCAGGCCTCCCTGAGATGACTGGTGTCTACAGGTATCGTAAAGGCAGTGACAAAGCGAGAAATCAAATGTCTAGAGTTCGGGTGTGAGAGAAGTAAATGATAAAAAATGTTGCTCTTTGGTATAATAGTGAACTCTGGAATACACTCGTGCACAAAATGTCTGACTCCTTCTCCACTCCAAAAACACACTGTCCATCATCGCTGGTTTGAACAAATGATTGTATGCTATAGGTGTGTGTATCAAGACATCAGAACTCCAAAGAATTTTTTTATTTGATTCAAGATCTTCAGAGAGTTTCTGAGAATAAAATTATGACCAAGTAATTTGTCAGAAGGTTGTGCTACCGAGAAAAGCAGTGCAGTGAGAGAGGTCCCCGAAACTGACATAGATTCAATTTTTAACCAGGATGGGGAGACAATGGACCAGTCATCACCAGGGGAGCCCCACTGCCAAAAAGTAAGAGCCTTTGCATTAGCAGCCCAGTAATAATGCCTAAATGCAGGGAGGCCAAGGCCACCCCTGTTCACATTCTTCTGTAAATGGGCTTTAGCAATGCGAGGGGTTTTATTTGCCCAGATAATCAAAAGGATAACTGAATCCAGTTGTTTAAAGAAGGACAATGGTAAATATATAGGAAGATTTTGAAAAAGATATAAGATCCTTGGAAGTGCAACCATTTTTATGACATTAATGCAGCCAATCAATCAAGTGAAAGCAATTTCCAGGTCTTGATGTTAGGTTTTAATTTATCCGTAATCCATCCATCCATCCATCCATTTTCACCCGCTTTATCCGGGGCCAGGTCACGGGGGCAGCAGTCTGAGCAGGGACGCCCAAACCTCCCTCTCCCTGGACACTTCCTCCAGCTCATCCAGGGAGACCCCGAGGTGTTCCCAGGCCAGCCGAGTGACATAGTCACTCCAGCGTGTCCTGGGTCTTCCTCGGGGCCTCTTCCTGGTGGGGCATGCCTGGAACACTTCCCTAGGGAGGCGTCCAGGGGGCATCCGGTAGAGATGCCCGAGCCACCTCAGCTGACTCCTCTCGATGTGGAGGAGCAGCGACTCTACTCTGAGCTCCTCCCAGGTGACAAAGCTCCTCACCCTGTCTCTAAGGGAGCGCCCTGCCACCCTGCGGAGGAAACTCATTTCAGCCGCTTGTATCCGGGACCTCGTTCTTTCGGTCATGACCCAAAGTTTATTACCATAGGTGAGGGTAGGAACGTAGATTGACCGGTAAATCGAGAGCTTCGCCTTTCGGCTCAGCTCCTTCTTCACCACGACAGACCAATACAGCGACCACATTACTGCTGCCGCTGCATCAGTCCGCCTGTCAATCTCACACTCCATTCTTCCCTCACTCGTGAACAAGATCCCAAGATACTTAAACTCCTCCACTTGAGGCAGGAACTCTCCTCCAACCTGGAGGAAGCAATCCACCTTTTTCTGGTCGAGAACCATAGCCTCGGACTCGGAGGTGCTGACTGTCATCTCAGCTGCTTCACACTCGGCTGCGAACCACCTCAGTGCATGCTGAAGGTCCTGGCTCAAGGGAGCCAACAAGACAACATCATCCGCAAAAAGCAGAAACGAAATCTGCCGGCTCCCGAACCGAACCCCCTCCGGTCCCTGTCTGCGCCTAGAAATTCTGTCCATAAAAATAATGAACAGAACCGGTGACAAAGGGCAACCCTGGCAGAGTCCAACATGCACTGGGAACAGGTCCGACTTCCTGCCGACCAAGCTCCTGCTCCGGTTGTACAGGGACTGTACAGCCCTCGGCAGAGGGCCTCCAACCCCATACTCCCGGAGCACCTCCTACAGAATGACGTGAGGGGCATGGTCGAATGCCTTCTCCAAGTCCACAAAACACATGTGGACTGGTTGGGCAAACTCCCATGAACCATCAAGCACCCTGTGGAGGGTATAGAGCTGGTCCAGTGTTCCACTGCCAGGACGAAAACCGCATTGTTCCTCCTGAATCCGAGGTTCGACTATCGGCCGGATTCTCCTCTCCAGTACCCTGGAATAGACCTTCCCAGGGAGGCTGAGGAGTGTGATCCCCCGATAGTTGGAACACACTCTCCGGTCCGATTTTTTAAACAGAGGGACCACCACCCCAGTCTGCCAGTCCAGAGCCACCGTCCCTGACTGCCACGCGATGTTGCAGAGGCGTGTCAACCAGGACAGCCCTGCAACATCCAGTGACTTGAGGTACTCAGGGCGGATCTCATCCACCCCCTGAGCTTTGCCACCGAGGAGCTTGCAAACTACCTCAGTGACTTCAGCCCGGGTGATGGATGAATCGACCTCCTAGTCCCCAGCCTCTGCTTCCTCTGCAGAAGAAATGACATTGGGATTGAGGAGATCCTCGAAGTATTCCTTCCACCGCCCGACAATGTCCCCAGTCGAGGTCAACAGCTCCCCACCTCCACCGTAAACAGTGTTGATAGAAAGCTGCTCCCCCTCCAGAGGTGCCGAAAGGTTTGCCAGAATTTCCTCGAGGCCAACCGGTAGTCCTCCTCCATGGCCTCCCCGAACTCCTCCCAGACCCGAGTTTTTGCTTCTACAACCGCCCGAGCTGCCGCACGCTTAGCCTGCCAGTACCCGTCAGCTGCCTCAGGAGTCCCATGAGCCAACCAAGCCTGATAGGACTCCTTCTTCAGCTTGACGGCATCCCTTACTTCCGGTGCCCACCACCGGGCTCAGGGATTGCCGCCACGGTAGGCACCAGCGACTTTATGGCCACAGCTACAGACGGCTGCATCAACAATGGAAGTGGAGAACATGGTCCATTCGGACTGAATGTCTCCAACCTCCCTCGGAATCTGGTCGAAGCTCTCCCAGAGGTGGGAGTTGAAGACCTCCCTGACAGCAGGTTCCGCCAGACGTTCCCAACAGACCCTCACAGTATGTTTGGGTCTGCCAACTCTGTCCCGCTTCCTCCCCTGCCAGCGGATCCAACTCACCACCAGGTGGTGATCAGTTGACAGCTCAGCCCCTCTCTTCACCCGAATGTCCAAGACATACCGCCGAAGGTCAGATGATACGACTACAAAGTCAATCATTGACCTCCGGCCTAGGGTGTCTTGGTGCCACGTGCACTGATGGACATCCTTGTGCTTGAACATGGTGTTCGTTATTGACAAACTGTGACTAGCACAGAAATCCAACAACAGAAAACCGCTCGGGTTCAGATCGGGGAGGCCGTTCCTCCCAGTCACATCCCTCCAGGTATCACTGTCGCTACCCACGTGAGCATTGAAGTCGCCCAGTCAGAACGATGGAGTCCCCAGTTGGAGCACTTTCCAGTGCCCCTCCCAGGGACTCCAAGAAGGCCGGGTACTCTACACTGCTGTTTGGCCCATAGGCTGAAACGACAGTGAGAGACCTATCCCCGACCCGAAGCCGCACGGAGACGACCCTCTCGCTCAGCGGGGAGAACTCCAATACATGACGGCTGAGCTGGGGGGCTATAAGCAAGCCCACCCTAGCTTGCCGCCTCTCACCGCGGGCAACTCCAGAGTAGAAGAGAGTCCGGCCTCTCTCAAGGAGTTGGGTTCCAGAGCCCAGACTGTGTGTGGAGGTGAGCCCGACTATCTCTAGTCGGTACCACTCAACCTCCTGCACTAGCTCTGGCTCTTTCCCCCCCAGCGAGGTGACATTCCATGTCCCCATAGCCAGAGTTGTTGTCCAGGGTTTGGGTCGTCGGGGCCTCCGCCCACGGCTGCCACCCATAACACAAAGCACCGGCCCCTTCTGGTCCTTCCTGCGGGTGGTGGGCCTACGGGAAGGCGGGCCCACGTCGCTCCTTCGGGCTGTGCCTGGCCGGGTCCCGTGGGCAAAGACCCGGCCACCAGGTGTTCGCCTGCGAGCCCCAACCCCAGGCCTGGCTCCAGGGTAGGGCCCTGGTGACGCCAATCCGGGCGATGTGAACGCCTTGTTTTTTCGGCTTCCATAGGGGCTTTTGAACCGCTCTTAGTCTGACCCGTCACCTGGAACCAGTTTGTCTTGGGAGACCCTACCAGGGGCATTAAGCCCCGGACAACATAGCTTCTAGGATCATTCGGGTGCTCAAACTCCTCCACCACAATAAGGTGGCGGTTCAAGGAGGAGGATTATCCGTAATGTCCAGGAAATTCAATTTCAATAGGAGTTTGGGATTTCTAGGAATCTTAAGCCCAAGATAAGTAAAATGAGTGGTAGCTAATTTAAATGGCAAAGATTTCAAGAAAATAGGATTCAGATTATTTGTCAGAGGCATAAATTCACATTTACCCCAATTAATTGTGTATCCTGACAGGCTGCTAAACAATTTAATGTAGTTCAGGAGATTCAGAATTGAAACTACTGGGTCAGATAAACAGATCAATAGATCATCAGCATATAAATTCACCAGACTTTCAACATTTGCCAAATTTTATGCCATGGATACCTGGGTGACTCCTTATTCCTATTGCAAGAGGTTCTAAAGCAATATTGAAAAGGAAGGGGAAAGAGGATCACCCTGCCTTACACCATGCTGCAGGCTAAAAGGTTGGGATTTTTCTGTGTTAGTGAGAACTGAAGATACTAGATTGGAGTAGATTATTTTGACCCACGGTATAAAATTCACACGAAGCCCAAAACGCTTCAATGTCTCAAACATGTAGGACCATTCAATCTGATCAAATGCCTTTTGGGCATCGAGAGACAAAATAGCAGCTTGTGTGTTCTTTTCCTGAGCTCTATAAATTCAAATTCCTTTATTAGTCCCACGAGGGGAAATTCCAATTTTTTTTTATTTTTTTTTTTTTTCAATCAATATAGAGTGTTTAAAAGCAGGCGTACATTACTAAATGAAAATCTTCCTGGGATAAACCCGCTCTGATTGGGATGTACAATTTCTGAAATATGACTACCTAATTTTGTGGCTAAGACTTAATTAAAATAATAAAACAAAATAATTAGACGTAATTATTTTCTGATCACAATTTAAAACGGCTATAGGTCTGTAAGTTGCTGGGTCGGTCTCTTCCTTTCCTTTTTCAGTAACAGACAAATATTGGCTTCATAAAGTGAATTGGGGAGCCTCTTATTTTTCATTGAGTCGTTTACCATTCTTAGCATGAAGGGAACTACTTTCTCATGGAATGCCTTATAAAATTCACAACCAAAGCCATCCAGGCCTGCTGCTTTTCCAGGGGGGAAAGCTCGAATAGCATTTAAGAGATCGGTCTTAGAGATTGGGCTGTCAATTTCATCTCTTAAAGTGCCATCTAATTGGGGAATATTTAGGTTGGCAAAAAAGTTACAAAAAGCATTTTATCAATTTCCATAAGCTGACTGTTGAGTTCTCTTTTTTTAGATGATTCAAATGAGATAATGTGACCTCTTACCACAACCCTAAACGCCTCCCAGAGAGTAGAATCAGAGACCTCCCCATTATCATTAGTGGTAAGAAACTCATCTATGCGTGCAGTCATATGTTCAATAACGGAGTGGTCTTCAAGAAGGATAGGTTGAAGTGCCAGCTGTATTTATGGTTCAAAATATTTTTAAATTTGAGTGAGACCGGGCTATTGTCAGATATTAAAATTATTATGATAAGCAGAATTGGTAACATTAGGCAGTAATTCGGATGATATCAGAAAGTAATCAATCCTAGTGTAAGTGTAAGAGAACATGAGAATAGAATGAAAAATCTTTATCAGTAGGGTGCTGCAATCGCCAGATGTCCACCATGTTCCTTGTTTTGATTAAACCGTTTAAAGTTTGCACAGAGGCTATGGCAGGAGGCGATTTTGTGGAGAGTCTGTCTAAAATCGGATCCAAGTAGCAATTAAAATCACCTCCAATTATAACATTAGAGCTATAGGCTGGTATCATATCAAAAGCCTTAAGAAAAAAATCGGGATTGTCAATATTTGGGCCATAGATATTTAACACTGTTATTGGAAGGGAATTTAAATGACCTGAAATCATTAAGTATCTACCATATGGGTCTGCCTTCATTGAGTCGAGGGAGAATTGGATATTTTATGAAACAGTATAGCAACACCTCGGGCCTTGTGAGTAAAAAGTGTTTGGAAGACCTGAGAAATCCAATTTGCTCTCCGTCTGCATTGTTCATTTACACCAATATGCGTTTCCTGAAGAAAAATTATATCTGGTTTCAATGATTTCAGATGTTAGAAACTGCGACCTTTTGACTGCTTGACCCAAACCCTTCACATTCCATGAGACCAAAGTTAGATTATTATTAATGCTGCTATGTGTACTGCTGTCAGATACTGATGTAGCAGTATGATATGCTGCTGGGGCTGAATACAGGTGGGTCGGCTGCTCTGTATTCACTTGGCGCATTAGCCTATTGGTGAAAAGGGCGAGGGTATAAAAAGGAGACTGTGTCCCTCCCTCATCCTCTCTCACTTCCTGGCTCGAAGGCCCTTCTGTTTCCCAGCCTTCCATTTCCTCCTCTGTTCTCCATGCACTGGTCCATCGTGGTTAAGGGGATGGCGGCGCCATAAGCACTAAACATAAGCACTAAACAAAAAGAAGACCAGCAGCGCTTAAGGCATCACCGGCGCACCACAGATGCTCCCCTTCGCACGGAGCCGTGCAGAGCCTCTTCGTCTCTCTCCCTACTGGCTGAACGCCTGCTGATCCGGACCAGTGGATGGACTCTGGACGCTAAGATAAGTGCAGGAATGCTGCTGCTTCACCGACCCTCATTGCCCGTAGCTTGTGCATGCTGCTCCTGCTTCCGCTTCGCTCGCCACTGCCTGCTCCGCTCGCCACTGCTTGCTTAGCTTGCTGTCGCCACCGCTTTATGTTGGGACTAACTTGGAGTGGTTGCTTGGGCCCTGGTACTCTGGCCCAGCTCATCTCGTAACATCGGGCCCCAGCGGTGGTTGCCCAGCCTGGACTGTGTGTGTGTGTGTGTGTGTGTGTGTGTGTGTGTGTGTGCGTGTGCGTGAGCGCCTGCGTGCGTGTGTGGACGGGTGAGTGCGTGCGGGGGGGGGGGTTTAGATGGGATAAGGCACTTTCGCCTGTTTCTTTGAGTGTATTGTGTTATTTTCAATCCATTGGTTGGTTAATTATTATTTAGTTTTCATTTCGAATTAAAGTTTATGTACATTTGTTTTAGTATCTCTGGCCAGAGGCTTGTGTTCTTTGTTTCCTTTTTTTTTGGTTTGTTTGTTTGTTGTTGGTTTTCCTTTGTTGTTGTTACTGAGTACATGCCTTTTGTGGCTTTTAACACAAATAACCAATAACATTGTAAACTAATTGTGTTCTCCCCTCTCTTTTCTAGTTGTTGGGAGCTGACGGTGGTGGTGGTGTCCTGGGTGGTGGTGTCCCTTGTGTGTGGTGTGATCCTGGAGTTTAGTTTGCGGTGTAATTCACTTTCGGGCTGGGTGTCACGTGAGAGTGGGGTGCTCCTCTTTTAAGTTGGACTTCCTCCCCCCAAGTCTCCCCCGTACTGTCGGTAAGCCTCCCCGTTGGAGTAGGGTGTTAGCACCTTAGTTTCCTTTTAAGTCTGTTTTTCTTGAGTGTGATCTTTTAATAAACTTAAATTTTGGCTAACATCGAACCACACCTACTGCCCTTCTTTGTATAACTTACCTGCGTGCCTCTCTACTACAACCTCTATTTATCCAGAATTCCCTGGGTGAAAAATCCCAGGGTGGCGTTGTCGGCTTTTCTGTCCAAAATTCATATACTCAGATCTTGTCCATAAGACTGTATCAGCCCTCATACTGCCACACTGACATAGACCCTGAGATAAAGATAATTTGGCATCCACCCAAAACAACACAAATCAAAGTAAAACACAGCACATAAGAACCATACACTGTAGTGTAAGATAACACCAGTAAAGAAACCCATGAACATATTCCCTGCCTGTCCACCAAGTACTTCCCCAAACGAAGTACAGACTTCCCTCTAAGCCTGGGACCGCTAAGCGCACGTCAGATGACAAGTTTCAAAAAATAGCTAGCTTGATGAAGAAAAAACAAAAACTACCAAAGCTAGCTCAACTCCGCTGCCAATTGAACTGATTAAACAAATAGAACAAACTGACAGTCTCTCATAATGTCAAACTAAATTACTTGTAATTAACCCTCTGTATGACCACAAGGAGTGACATCCAGTTACTTAGGATATGATCTTTAAGTCAGTGTTCAGGAATGACATTGCCTCACCCGGTGAAGTGAAAACCTTGAACTGTCCCTTGTGTTTGATCCAAAGTCTCGTTGGGAAGAGGAGGCTGTGCTCTACCCTGAGCTCCCGCAGTGTGCTCAAGACTTCATTGAATTCTTGTCGCTGCTGCATCACTTCTGGCATGTAGTCTGGGAAAATAAACACCTTGTTGCCCTTGTACTCCAGCTTTCTCGCTCTCCAGAGTCGCAGTATAAGCTCCCTCTCCCAATAGTAATGGACCCGGGTGATGATGGCACGGGGCTTGGCTACATCCTGGGGTAGCAGTCGCAGGGTCCGGTATGCCTGGTCAATAACGACCGAAGATTGGAAGTTGTCTTTTCCGAGAAGTTTCGGTATTCGGGCCTCAAGAAACTCTGTTCACCACCTTCTTCTTGTTCAGGTATGCCGACAATCTTAATGTTGTTATGGCGTGACCGGCTTTCGAGATCATCGACCTTGAGCTTGAGTGCGTCATTGTTGTTCTTCATGCTGGAAACTGCTTTTTCCAAGCAACTGATATGGGTCTCTTGCTCTAGCACCTGCCCTTCGATGTTTTCCACCTTCTCCAGCAGCTCCTTTTGAGAGCTTTTAATGACCCGAAGGGTCTGTTCCAACTTGTCAAATCTGCCATTAATGTGATGAAGGATCTTGTCGGAAACCTTCTCCCGTATCAGTGGCAACTCATGCATCTCGTCACCTGTGGCTTGGAAAGAAGAGTCACCGCTAGCATCATTTGCATTAGCGTTATCTGAAGTTGGTCGGAGCGACTCGACGCCTTTGGACTTATTCTTAGGCATTTCAAAACAAACACACCAACCAGTCAATATTCTCTATGCCAAGAAAACTCACAGGAAAAGATAAGAGACTGTCAAATCATTAATTTCTAAAGCTTGGCACGGAGGAGCATCTGAAGGCATGTCTACTCCATGCGCTGCTCTCTAGCTTTTAGAAGAATCTTTTACGTAATCTTTTACAATATTACGGCCGAGTGTTTAAAAAAAATACATAAAGGAAGACGTACCTCCAACTTTCTTCTTCTTCTTCTTCTTCTTCTTCTTCTTCTTCTTCTTCATGTCTTTCAAGAGGGTCTGGTCCCATAGGACCGGTCCATCCCTTAGGTCGAGTCCCCCTAGTGGCCTGGTGCACTTCCGTTTTGTGCAGTGAATTTGCAACATTTCTCTCTTGCAGTTGTTTTGGGATTTTGTGTGTTTTTTTATATTTGCAGCATTTTTCTTTTGCATTTGTTTTGTGGGTTTCTAAGTTTTTGCTCCTGCTTTGTTTCTGTGATTGCAGCATTTTTCTCTTGTGGTGTTTTTCTGTTGCATTTGTTTTATGTGTTTGTGTGTTTTTGGTTTTGCATCATTCCTGTGTTTGCAGTGTTTTGCCGTTTGTGGCGCGTTTGCCCTTGTTGGCCACCGTACTCCATATCTTCGCTTGGCATCAGAAAACTCCCGATGTATCCAAAGTACAACGTATGATGGGATGACTACACGTATCTTCTGCCCAAGGAAGCCCCAGCACCAGCTCACAAAACTCCTATAAGTTAAATGCCTGTAGACTGAGAAAATTGAACATTATGTTCATCAACAGGTTCTATAATGTGAGCATCTGTATTCACATTTTTCTAATTTGGATTCAGTGAATCCTTCACTTGTACTGTATTTCCATGTACAAATATGCATGACTGCGGTCAATTAATTTTTATTGTATATCTGTAAAATGTTTCATGTGAATAAATGTGTAATATACAGTATTTGCCAAGGAAAAACTTCTTGAACTATATGTTCAAGAAAAAATACAATCTGAATTTGTGGCATTGGCTGACTACATTTAGTTTATTATGGCGTATGAACATTAAAGTTAAGCAGGTTATTATAGACTGTTTTGAGACCTACGTCACAGCCTCTCACTGACCATATGCGCATGCAGCTTGGCAGCAGAACCACCCCTCAGCTTACTTCCTGTAAGCTGTTTGTCAACATCCTCCGTCCTATCCAACCATTAAAATGTCCTCTTGTTGTGTTGTTGGATGCGAGAACAGGGCTAGCAAAAATCCAGCTTTGAATTTTTTTCTGATTCCAACAGGAAAAAGACCCTTCAATGCAAAGAGACGAAGATTGTGGCTACAAGCAATAAAGCGAGTCGACTGAAACTTAAACTAGGTCTTACCAACACTGACATTGCATTTAGGTTCAAAGCATCCAAAAGCACAATATCTAACATTTATAGGACCTGGCTACGCATTATGGCAAAAGTGTTAAAACCTCTCATTTAGTGGCCAAGCAAGAGAGCTGTTTTAAGAAAGTTGCCCAAAAGTTTCAAAAGAAACTTCAAAAGATGTAGGTGCATTATCGACTGTACAGAGATTTTTATTGAGAGACCGAGTAACTTGACTGCTGGGGCAAAGACATGCTCTATATACAAACACCACAATACTATGAAGTATTTAGTTGGCATTACACCCGCTGGAGCTATCTCCTTTCTATCTCCAGGTTGGGGTGGCAAGGTGTCAGACAAGGAGATTACCAAGAAATCAGGATTTTTAGGTCTTTTAGAACCAAGAGATGAGATTTTGGCAGACAGGGGCTTTTTAATTTGAGAAGAGCTTGCAACGTATGGTGCTACCCTGAAAATTCCTCACTTCACCGAAAAAGCAACTACCTGCTAATGAGGTTGATGCATCAGGGCATTTTTCACGTGTAAGAATTCACATCAAAAGAGTTATAGGCCCGTTGAAAAACTTTAGAATCTTACAAGCAGTCATCCACTCTCACAAGTTGACCTACTTGATGAGGTAGTGATTGTGTGCGGTGCCCTCACTAACCTGTGCAAGTCCATAGTTCCCAGATGATAAAGTGTAGCTGCCATTATGTTAGGCAACCACAAGGGCAGGGAGCCAAACACAACAGATTAGGGGTCAAGGCCAAAAGTGAGCATACTTATTCACATAGAATGACATTATTTACATAGAATGACAGAACGTAGAACATTCACAGAATATTAAACAGAAATTATTCACATGCAATGCACGTGGAACAGGTGTTGTTCAAGGACAGGGCATGGGCACATTTATTGTTATCCAGGGAATGGTAGGGCAAAGGGGTGGCACAATGGCTTCAGTCTGCGATGGGGGGGGGCACTATTGCCTCACATGCTGATGCCATTTCGACCACCTTACAGCATACAGATCTTTTTTAATTCTTAAGCTGTAGGTCATTTGTTCCATCGATCTTATTTCTTCTACAATGTCTAGCCAATGGCTCAGTCCAGGTGGGTCCATCTTCATCCATTTCCTTGTAATGGCTTTCTTGGCCACCAGAGATAAGATTTTAAAGAGGTACATATCTTCTTTTGCCTATTAAACCATCTTTTTAAAGAGGTACATATCTTCTTTGCCTATTAAACCATCTGGTATCAGTCCCAGGTAGACAACCCAAGGATCGTTAGGAATGAAATATCCCAAAATTTCTGCCATGGTTTTTAGGGTTCCCTCCCAGAATGAATGTATTGCCTTACACGTCCAGAAAATGCGTGAGTGATTGACATTCAGTTGCCCACACTGTCTCCAGCAATGTTGATGCTCGCCTAATTGTTTATATTTAATCTTTGGTGTAATAAAAAATCACTAAGTTTTTCCAACCGAATTCTCTCCATCTTTTGGAGCTTGTTGACGTGTGTTGGGTCTTGATGATGGAATGCCAATCACTCTCAGACAACTCAATACAGAACTCTTTTTCCCATTTCACTTTTATGTACATTGTGTTTCTTCTATGCTGCTTCAAAAAACCTCTGTACAGTTTAGAGACTATTTTTGAAGGAGTTCGTTTATAAGCGTCTGTCAATACCACAATCACCTCGTTCCCATCCATTGAAATTCCCGTTTTAATTTCTTCATCATAGTAGTGTCTTAATTGCAAATATCTGAATAAATCTGCATTTTCAAATCCGAATTCATCCTTCATTTGTCTAAATGATTTGAAGTGTTGTTTGTCTGTTAGTGTACACATAGCTGTTATTCCTTTATCCATCCACCTCATGAAGGTCCTATGTAGTACTTCCGGTCTGAATCTAGGGGATTGTGAAGGCCAAATCAACTTGTATCTCCTAATCAACTCACGCCACATCTCAAAGGATTCCCTCATAATAATACTTTCAGTTTTAAAATCAATATGCTTCTTTCCATCCAGCCTTGATTGTGGAGGAGTCAAACTCAGGCTCAACTCAATGTCCTTCCATCTGGCTTGATAGCTCTGAAAGCACCAGTGCACTGTGTAGCGTAGCTGTGCGGCATAATAGTGCATAAGGCTCGGCAATGCCAATCCTACATTTTCTTTGTCCAGTTGAAGGGTCTTACGTCTTATCCTGGGTCTGGCTCCCGCCCATATGAACCTTGATATTAGCTTGTCCCATGCCTTAAATTGTGAATCTGGTATTTTAACTGGCAGTGATAGAAAGAGGTACAGAAGCCTTGGCAAAATGTTCATCTTGATCACATCAATTCTTGAGCTAAAGTCCAATATTAATGTTGACCACTTTGCCACATCTCTTTGTATTTTATCGTTTATTAGATGGTAGTTTTTCTCATAAATTTTATTGAATTTTTTTAGTTATTATCACACCCAGGTATTTTATCGATACAGTTTGCCAATTTATATTGTATTTCCTTGTTCCGTTATTTGGTTTATAATTAAAAGTTAATACCTGGGTTTTTGATATATTCAATTTATAGGCAGACATCATGCCATATTCTTCAATTATCTCAATCAATGTGGTGAATGTTGTTCCTGGGTCCTGAAGGAAGGTTATTATGTCGTCAGCAAGTAGACCTATCTTGTGCTCATCTCCTATCGTTATCCTAATTATTAATCTAATTATGTTGGCGAGCGGCTCTATGAAAATCGTAAATAGAGCAGGACTAATACAACAGCCTTGGCAAGTCCCTCTGTACAATTTGACAGTGTTTGTCAAGTGCCCGTTAATTTTGATTCTGGCTGACAAATCGGTGTATAATGCCTTTATGCATTTAATAAATTTATCATGGAAACCCATTCTCTCTAGCACTTACACAGGAAGGTCCAGCTGACCCTATCAAAAGCTTTTTCAGCATCTAGGCTAGTCAGAGCAGCGCTCAAGTGGTGTCTATTAAGATCTTCTATAATGTGAAGGGTATGTCTGATGTTGTCCTGTGTTTGCCGTCCTTTTATAAAGCCTGTCTGGTCTTCATGTATCAGTTCAGGCAGGTAAGGTTCCAGTCTTTTTGTAATTATGGAGGTAAACAATTTTGTAATCTACGTTCAGAATTGATATTGGGCAGTACAACTCACAGTGTTCCTTATTTTTCCCTTCTTTATATCACGACTTCTCTCCACGATGGTGGAGCTATAGCTTTTTCAAGTGTCCAGTTAAATGATTCCAATAAGAATATAATATAAGAACTCCCTCACTTTCAGATATAATCAAGTCAAATAGTTGTTTGAAGAAGGATCTGCCATTTTCTGGGGGAGCGTAGACATTCACAAATGTGATCAGAACACCATCCATCTTACCTTTAACTATTACATATCTGATTTTTGCTAGTACCCTGCTCCTCTTGACTGGATTGCCTAAGCCATTCACATTTAAAGAAGCTACTTCCAGATTACATGACATTATTGGTCAGACATAAAAGATATGCACAATTTTGCAATATTGATGCCCCCCAAAAGAAAGCACACATATAAAAAGAACCTGAGCAGTCACAAAACCAAACAGTTGAAATATAAACAAGAACAGACCTCCAAACCGGGAGAAAAATTTCCTCACCATGACTCCGTTGGTAGGCCGAGGGTAGACCCTATCTCTAAGAAAAGGCCCTACATATAGGATGGCATGGCCACAGTAAGGCGCAAACTTAACCATCCTGTAGTCCAACATTACTTAGTGAAAATGAAGCCGTCTATACCAGACATTATTGATCATTTCACTTCAGTCCATTATGATCTAGCATTACCCCCATGTTATTTTCTAAATTGTCATTTTACCTCTTTTTGATTCGGAATCACTTATGCGCAGCGTGGTCACTCTGGAAATGTCGGCCTCTGCTCCGCGATGTACTGGTACCTTCTGCCATGATCCCGGCAGTTCTCCCAGACACGCTCCCCAGTCGATCTCTCCCTCAGCTGGTGCCGCCTCCTCCACCGCAATTCTGCATCTCCTCAGCTCCTCTCTCGCTTCCTCAGCGCTGCTGTAGGATTGGGCACCTGTTTCCCAGTAGATCCACATGTTTACGAATGGTGTTTGGAAGCGGACTCCTTTCATTTTCTGAGCCTTTTTAATCCCGTCGTACTCTTTGCGCTTCTTCATGACCTCGGGCACGTAGTCGTGATCAAAGTAGATTGTGTTATTATTCAGCTGAAGTTTCCCTGTCTTGGCTATCTTCCACACCTCTTTTAAAACCCAGTCCTTGGTCGTATATTCCTGAAGGCTGATAATGAATGCTCTCAGAGGTTTTTCTGGAGCGAGTCTCTGCAGTCCAGTTCTGTAAGCGCATTGTATGTTTAGTGCCATGCCGTCCGGAATCGGTAGCTTGCTGCGTAGGAGCGCCTCGATAAATTTCGGTCCCGAGTCTTCTCCCTCCTCTTCTTCTACCACGCTGAGGATGTGGATGTTATTGAGCCTGGATCTTGACTCGAGGACGTTTAGTTTGTGTAGTAGTGCTCTTTGCTGTTTCAGACACAAGCTCAGAGCGTCTGTAGCTTCAGCCGCCCATCTCTCGACTGTTTCCACCTGGGACTCAGCTTCCTCCACTCGGCCCGACAGATTGTGAACTTCTGCTCCAAGTTTATCCAGTTTTCCGTTAAGTTTTTGCCCAAGATGAGTAATGTCTTGTCTTAAAGTATTGTTGTCATCTTTTAAATCTGCTTTTAGTTCGTTAATTGCCTTAATTATGTCCGTAGGTGCCATGCCGGTCTAGGCTGCTTTGTCGCTGTTATCCGTTGCTGCCGTCATCATCTTCTGTTTTGCAGGTTTCCTTTCTTCACTTTTTTGGCTTCTGAGTAATCTAGCCCCATCCATCTGCCTTCTATATCAGATAATATTGAATTTTTGTTTAGTTAGGGGGTTATTCATGGTATGTCCGGGAGAGCGGCCTCACCGTACGTCTGGTCACTCCATTCGCTAAACCAGAAGTCTATTGTATGAATAATTAATGTTAATTTGACAATGGATCCTGATTGCATTGTTAAAATACCTGCATTTGAGTGTAATATTATTGAATTTAAATGTAATCCTTAAATGATGTTGTAACAAATAAATGAGGTACAGTGATCAGGGTTCTAAATTAACACCCACCAACCCGCCAAATGCGGGTTAAAATTCATATTGGCGGGTGTAAATAAAAACTTACTAGCCAATTTGGCCGGTAATGCATTAGGCAATCATGTCAGTCAGAGCCGCTCTACAGTTCTTGGTCATTTGTCCCCCGGACAGTCCGTCCTACATTTCCCATGAACACTGTCGTAATGCTACGTGATGACGTACAAGACGCCCATTGGCTGTGCGCAGGCACACTACAGTCTGTAGTGCAACCGGCGCGAGAAACCATGGAAACGCAAACACAAAGAAGAAGAAGAAGAAGAATGAACGGCGGCGTATAAACTGTAAAAAAGGAGACTGAGCTAGCTAAAAGTAAAAAGTAAAGTTAAACTAAATGCTGCGGTGGTTGGGACAGACGTCTGGGGGCGAGAAGAGGAAGGAGGCAGGGGATGAGAATGTCGACAAAGCGTGCGAAACGAAGAAAAGAAAGTTTAACGCTAAATGGCTGACAGGTCGCGAATGGCTTGTGTTTGATCACGAAAATGCCGTCATGTTTTGTAAGGATTGCCGCATGTACACGAAAGAAAAAAACAAGACGAATAATTTTGTGGTGGGGACTAATAATTTTAAAGTCGAGGCAGTAAAGGACCATGAGAGTGCCCGAAGTCATCAGGAGAGCCTAAGGAGTCTGCAGTACTGACTGCTGCACTATTTGTGTTTTCTAGTTGTACATACATAATGCAATTTATTACCAATGCAATTTTTTGCAAGTGTTTAAGTCATGGCTGTTACTTATATATATTTCTTATTAAAGAAGGAAGGCAGAAACACTTTAAGTTGAAAGGAAAAATACATTTTATTAGGAATGGAATGATACCAAATACTTACTGGAAAAATGTCTTTTATAAAATAATAAATCTGACAGCATTTTTTGTTTGTATAAATTAAATGTTTGCACTTTCTGTGTATATTTTGTTTCATGTGTTGTACTTTCTGTGCATTTTTCATGCCAACAATGTAAATAAAATGATCAAATGCATTCAGTGGCACTCATAATCTCTCTTATTTTCACCGGGAAAAAATTTGGCTAGTGGAAATTCTGATTGGCTGGTAACTTTAGAAGGTCACCAGCCACATTGGCTGGTGATCAAAATAGTTAATTTACAACCCTGACAGTGATATATATTTGTGGTGTTCTTCATTATGCCAACAGTACTACTTATGTACTATAAAGGTGTTGTAAGCACAACACAACAGAATTCTTACCTCTCGCACTGCTTGCAGAGCCAGTTTGGCAGCTTTCTCTTCACTTCCGCACAGCTGTAGTGGAAGTGGCTGTTGCATCGGACAGAGTCAGTTCATCCACAACACAAAATTGCAGTGATTGACATCACATAGAAACATGTGGAGCTGTGTCTGGTGGTAATACTGATGAGACTTCTTCAGTTGTGAAGATTCATTCAGGCAGTACTGCCTGTCCTTAGTGCATCCCTGAAGGCCATCACAGCACTTGTAGGAACACTTTATTTCAGAATCAGAATCTGAATTCCTTTATTGATTCCCGAAGGGAAATTGCTTTTGTTGCAGGTGCAAGAATTTCAAGTGCCCCTTTCCCACAGCAGGTGCATGTGACGATTCCGTTTGGTGATGACCCCAAGTGTGGTTTGCCTGGTCGCAGCACAAGGCCACAGTGTCTTACCTGGAGGTCTTGGTGCATTTTGGACATTTCTTTGATGTAGGCTTGTCTTGCAATGTCCTCCAGTTTTAACCATGCAGTGGAATATGGTGCCTGTTATTCTGCCAGCTCTGTGTGCGTGCCAGTCCTTGGACTTCAACTGCTGCTTCGTTGTCATTTCTAGCCTCTTACATTGATCAGGTCTCAGTCTTTGAGTAGCATTGCATCAACGAGGTTGAAGCTGTGTCTGTGTCATTGGTGTCCATACTCGTGAGCAGCATGGGGTACAATTTCACAGAGACCCAGGATGTTATCATCTGTAAGCTCTGATGAAGGAACAATAAAAACTTAATTTTTTACCACATCAACAAACATCAATTGCACAGCTCACAATTTTGCTGTAACTCCATAATACTCCAAACTCCAAAACCACACACCTCTGCACATTTCTAACATGGCAAATCTTCACTAATAGATATTAGAATAATTTCCCAAATTGGGATCAATAAAGTAATAGTCTAAGTCTAAGTCTAATATTACTATGTGCCTCTAGCTCGCTGCACTCCCTGACTTTGGCTCCTGCCTGAAGCTGCCCTAGCCTTTTGGGCTTGTGAAAGAGGATCTCTTTCAGTGGAGCTGGCTTGACCTCTCTCCTCGACATCCTCCATGTGCAGGCCCCTGACATACAGGACTCCTTCTCTGTTATCCCCCATCTGACATTTAGCTCTATTTTGATGAGCAATGCTGCTGCATGGCTGCAACATGACCCTAGCCTGCAATATCAGACAGCCCTTATCAAAAACGCGCCTTTACTCTGACGGATTATCTTAACTTAAGCTAGCTAGCTAAATTAACTTACTTACCCCACCATGCATGTGCAATTCACCGTCAAGACGAAGTGATTACCCATGCATGGTACATGAGGGCTTTGTGTCCTTGTCGTTGACTTGGAAGCACTTCAGCCCTCAGGACACAAAACTCCTTATTTAGGTCACTGTACTTCACATCCTGGACATGCCCACAGGCAACGTTGTTGTAAGCGTCCAGAAATTTTTTCGCACCCAGCTTCTCCTTGGTGTAGACGCTAGGTTTTCGACCAGGAAACAATATATGTCCGGCCACTCGATTGCTGGCCATTTAAACAATTTCCCCTCGGGAATCAATAGAGGAATTCTGATTCTGATTCTGATTACTTTCATCATTCCCTATCCAGAATTGAATATGGAAGTCTTTCTCCGTCACTTAAAATTCATTTTTTGAGGTAGCATTCCCGATCACTGGGACACAGCAACTCCAGGTAGGACTGTGCCGCTGCCGTTTTGTTTTACTGCTGCCAAGTTGCGTGTGCACATTGACTGACATCACATTGTTTACCAACAGTAAAACAGTCTATAGATAGAACTCACTGCTGTATCCCCCATAGCTGTATTCAGCCCTGTAAACATTATATGCGTTCTGCAGCAAGAACATATTTACGTAAACAGGTTCTAAACCCGGATGGTTGATCATGCATGGATGCCTTTCATCCAGCTGCTGCAACCGTCTTGTAGCCTATTATGCATACCATAAGGTGAGTATCTGCAGTGGCATGTTATCTGCAATCACACACTGCGATCATAAGTGTAAGTAAAGATAATGCGACCTGTGGCACCTCCTGGCAGCATATGTTCTTAGGCTCTGACTGCATTGTTGCACACTTTCCACATGTGCACTGATACAAACAAATAAAAAACATCATGCATGTATAAAACTAAAGAAATAAGAAACCTTGCATACTAGCATCAACTCAATAATAGCACCCGCTTTTTAAATTTGAATGTATGTGCTCTCGCTAGCTACTTTTTCTCAGCCTGAGGCGAATGGCCAGTAGTCTGCCCATTCATGTGTAAATGAGACGGAGCGCTTGTTAGACCGTCAATGTCTCAGCAACCCAATGGTCGAATTTGATGATCAACACCTCTATTGACCAGTCAGAGTCAAGAGAATCGAGGTGCCGCACCCAAGTTCACCATAGAAACACCAATGGCGATCCAGAAGGAAGTAACCCTAGAGACAGTATATCGCATGAAGAGCGCTCCCGCCGTCTAGAAGCCCCCTCCTCTTTATATAAACAACCAGGACCTTTGGACTCTCTGTTTTCATATGATACCAGGCTTGTGTGGTTTGCGCGAAGTGGTGAAATCAGCAGACGCACTAAAGTGGGCAAACACTATTTTCGTGTTTTTGTTACATGACCATATAATTTCTTGGGGTATGATTTATGTTTCATTTGGGTGGCAATGCTTGGTAGAGGCTTTTAGCTGAGTTTCTCCTCGTCATTCTGGTATGCTACAAGTTAGGACTGGTGCTTCCTAGCGTGAGCATTGACTGTCTCACGCTGCCCTTTGTACAGGTGGCACTCGTATTGAAGAGAAAAAAAAATAGAAAGACATTTTTTGACTAAACATTCAGAAGCATCCTGCGGAATTCTCTGAGTCTGAGGTTCTGTAGGAGTCTCCCCTCCCTTCAGGATCTGATTCAGGTTCGAACATGTACGGTTGAACTACTGAAGCACTCGGTCTGTTCATTGCCGCCATGTCCGCTACTTTCACATGGGTAGTGCTACATTAGAGTCTAAGCTCTGTTTGTCTGTGTTTCTTTGCTGGGCTTTGTTTCTAGACTGTTTGTGATTAGACTACCTTTGTTGTGTTAGCTTACTGTTAGCTTTGTAACACTAATTATTCTGCCCTTTGCTGTACATTCTCAGCTTTGTACAGCTAGACAGATAGTTAATATTACTGAAGGAATGGATGCTGAAGTGTTTCTTGCTGTTTGTTTAATGTTTGTTGTGTCTGGAGCTTAGCACATTTTTGGTTTTATGCAAAGGGAACTCAAGGGATTGGGACTGAACAGCTGTGTAGCCTTAAGAAAGCCACTAATCAGTGAGGCTAGTTGGAAAAAAAGTCTTCAATTTGCTAGGGAGCATAAAGATTGGACTCTGGAGCAATGGAAGAAGGTCATGTTGTCTGATGAGTCCAGATTTATCCTGTTCCATAGAGATGGGAGCATCAGGATAAGACGAGAGGCAGATGAAGTGACACACCGATCATGCCTAATACCTACTGTACAAACCTGTGGGGGCAGTGCTATGACCCGGGGTTGCTGCAATTGGTCAGGTCTAGGTTCAGCAACATGATTGGCTACCACAGAATCCAGACCTTAACCCTATTGAGTATCTTTAGGATGTGCTGGAGAAGGCTTTGCGCAGTGGTCTGACTCTCCCATCACCAATACAAGATCTTGGTGAAAAATGAATGCTAATTAAACCTTCAAATATTATAATACACAATCTCTAATAATGCCAGTTAACCAAAGCTTGTATTGGAGTCAACTTTCCTAAGCCTAAGCTGTTGTTGACGCTCTCACTAACTTTTTTTTTTTTTTACACTTTTGGCTTGCCTAAGTACATAAGACAAATCAGGCAATAAGAATTTATGTCAAAACTTTTCACACAGATAGTAGTTTCATTGTCAATCAACCAGAAAGTTCAATGCAGATTTCAGAAAGGTAAACAAAATTGCCAAGACGGATTCGTACCCTTTGCCTAGAAGGGAAGATTGTATTGATAAAGTCGATTTAGCAACTTTTGTCACAAAACATGACCTGCTAAACTGTTGCTGACAGTACCGCTAAACCCCAGCACCTCTGAGATTTCTACTTTCATAACCCCTGACAGTTTTTTTCAAATTACTGCTACCTTTCGGTGTGGGCAATGCACATAATGTTAAATTGTAAGGTGCTAGTGGTCTGAACACATTAGAACATTCAAGGCAATTTTTGGCCAAAACTCACACTTAATCTAGGTTCAAAGTAAAGCTGGCCTATCTTAACCTAGATAAAGTGTGAGTTTGGCAGAGTTACTGTTACTTTCCTTGGTAAGTGATTTTTTTGGATGCAAACATCCAAAAAATGTCATTTTATCTTGTACCTCTGCCACTTCCTGGGAATTGCAGGGCATTTATCGCAGTTTTTGTTTGTTGAAATGTTGTTGATATGGTTGTTCCCCTCACTAGCCTGACCAGTGTGAAGAAACTTTTTGCCTGGTTGCAGAAAAAATGGACTAGTCATGCCCTTCCCATGTGTTCGCCCAGTCCTAATCAACAAAGTTTTTGGGGTAGATGTTTGTTTCTTTAGGAACAGAGGTGTTACAACCCCTGTTCATAGTTCATATTCTTTTCTGGGTATTGCATGGATCTGTTCTAAGTAGAGAGTGAGAGCTCTGTCTTCCTGTGAAGACCTGTGTGATTTGACAGGTGCTGGTTTCTGCATGGATTGGCTGTCCTCCAGTGTTGCTGGCGCAGATTGGCCAAGGGTAGATGTTGGCAGCAGTGCTTCAATTTTCCTTGTCCTCTGACCTGTTTGGAATATTTTGTGAAAGTTAGGCTGTTAGATTTGTTGGATTAGACCACTGAAGTAGACAGTTTGTGTCTGTGTTAGTCTACTGTTACCTTTGGCTTGGACTTTGTTTGTAGACTCTTTGTGACTAGACTACCTTTCCTTGTTAGTTTTGTAATGCTCACATTTTGTAATTAAACCACATTAATTTGTGTTGGCTTATCCCTGATTGTCATCTGTGGTACTACAGTACCTTTGTATATAATGTAAATAGTCCTCACTTTATATACATATTTTATATAGCACAAAATGCTTGATGTTTGCTTTCTATTTGGCTCAGTAGATAATCGATTTTGTTATTTTGGCCTCGGCTCACTTCAACTATTATAAATTAATACTCAATGTATGTGAAAATAAATTGAATACATGCTTATAGTTCACTTTCCATGTCTTATCCTCATTTTGCCCTCTCACACCTCTAGGCAGGAGTGTAACTGTGTGTTTGTTTACCCTTGCTGACTTGATTTTGAGAGATCATAGGAATGCCATTTGGGAATTTATGTGTAAATGTAGATAGTTATTTTAAAGATACAGTTTATGGGTAGGCAAGATGAAAAGCTACTGGCTTATTGACACTCAAAGTGTGTGGGCTGTCAGAGATGGCACCATCATGTCTCTGTCTGTGTAATTGTTTTTTTTTGTTTTTTGTTTTTTGTTTTTTGTATGGAGGTTAAAGCTGCTTTGGACTCCTTTCATTCACTCAACATCACTCTAGGCAGGAAAGAAAATACAGCAAACACACATCCAAAAACAGATACACACACATATATGAACATGCATGAACAAAGATACCTACTTGTTTTCACCCCTGCACATGCCCTCCTTATTTGTCTTATCTGACCCATCTCTCCTTAGATCACCTCCTGTGCTTTAAATGTAGCTTTGATAAGTGAGCCCTAAGCAGGAGGCAAAGAGGAGATGGTTGAGGCTTAATGAGGAGAAGTGGGAGCAGATAAGGTGGTGGAGGGGGTAGAATGGAGGACAAGGAAGTTGGAGTAAAGAGAAGGAGAGAGAAAGGTGGGGGAAAGAGACTGAAACAGTTCCTATGTGTCTATGTGCTGTGTCCATGGTAGCAGTGGACACACACTGAGGAGGGAGATTGGAGGAGGACAGCAGAGAGCACACTCACTCCTCAGAGCAAGAGACTGAAGCAGAGAAAACGAGGGGGGGTGATGAAGAGGAAGAAAGATAACATTGAAGATAAGACAAAAATGAGACAGGTGTGTCTATCTAGCAGGATCAGTCAAACTTACCCATGTTTTTCCTTTACAAACATGCACTCACTCACACAGCGATCAGTCGCCACTTAGTGGAACACAACCCTCTCGCTGTGTTTTTGAAGTCTGATTACCAGCTGGGCGGAGATATAAAACTCCTCTATTTGTCTGTCTGTTTCTGTTTATCTATGTACCTTTTAGTCTGTCAGTCTGAATCCGCTGCCCGTCCTGGTAGTTATTGCTCACTGCTGTGGGTGTGTGCTTTGTGTACCCTGACTAGCTTGCTATAGCTTTTGCAATATATCTGCCCAGCCTTGTGAAAGACTCTGGTCATGCACAATGAGTGCACGGGCACAATGTGTGCCATTTAGTCATTTGATTTGGCGCCAAATTAAATTACTGAATGGCTTGCAAGCCTGCAATAGCCGCAAAAACTAGATTTATTTTTTTCTTTAAAACACTTTAAAACACTCTAGCTCTAATGACCATTTACCAAACTGGTCTGAGTGCAATAAAATCTTTTAGTGGAAATAAAACTTTAAAAAGTGGGAATCACATTTTATTTCAGGAATAGACAAATATATGTTCACAATATCCTTTTGAAATGGAGACAGCAGTAAGCCTACAGAGGAAGTTGCATAAGGGGTTGTTTGTAGCCTTAATGTGGGCTAGTGAGTTTCTTCAAGTTTCTTGCTTTCCAAAAAACAATATGGTACCAATATGGTATCTTTCACTGAACATCAGAAAGATCAGACCAGTTACTTAACTTCACTTAGTCAGTAGAATCCCCTTCTTTTTTCAATAACAGCTCTTCAGACCACTTCAGGGAATACTTATTTTTTACCTACATAACATGCTACTAACTTCGTGCACCTGTAAACTTGTGGAACTTAATGTCAGTTAGACATGATTTGCTGTTGTTTGGAATATACCACATTTGTACATCTTATATTTTATATAGGAATGCAACCATGGGGCAGCATTCACACAGCGAAAATAAAGGATCTAATTAGTGATAGTAGTGCATGTAATCACATTTACTCCTTGAAAAGTCTGATACAGTATTGTTTTACAACAGACTGTGTATTATCGGATAGCAGTAGATAACAGATTTACTTTTTACTTTTTCATTCTGTTTCGCCAGTCCAATTTGTTAAACAATACTACAGATGGTTTAGATATCAGATTTAAACATTTACATATTTGGCACTTTTAAAGCACACTTCTGTTACTGTATTTGGTTCACCAGGTGAAAGAATTTTCTGAAACGAATAAAATCAATAAAAAATTGCAAAAAAAACAAAAAAAAAAACAACGCAAATAGCATAGTTAAATCACTAATTTGAGCTGGGATTCTCAAAAGAGGCATTACAAGATTTTTATTCAGCTTTGTGAATCACTGATCAGCTCTGACGTTCAACTGAGGCAACAAAATAGATTTATCAGCAGTCACTGTATGCAGAGTAGACAAGTTTGAACAGTGACAAAATTTTGCAGTGTTGGCACAGAGACTGAAAAAGACTGTCTAACAGATGCAGGTGAGAGTGTTTACAGATGCAATACTGTGGAAGCACAGAGGTACTAACAATGGGGAATGTACTCTTTGAGCTAAGTTTAATCTACAGTTCAAACCATAAAATCATTATTGGAAATACACACAAGAGTATAGATGTTGTAATTTCATTACCGATTTATGTTTCCCAATGTCCTAAGTTATAACATTCGAAAACCCTATGATATTCAAATTACATTCGTATGGAGAACTGTATATACGTATACTATATATTGTTTATCATAATCCTTTGTATATATTGTTTATTTTATATTTTTGCACTGCTTAACTTACTGTTCAGTCTTTTGGGATTTTTTGGTCTTTGTCTTAGCTGTATGTCTCTTTTTTTTTCTTTTCTTTTTTTTTCCCCTATGCAAAGTTTTACAACAGACTGTGTTTTATCAGATAGCAGTAGATAACAGATTTACTTTTTATTTTTTCACTTTGTTTCTAATTTGTTAAACAATATTACAGATGGTTTAGATATCAGATTTAAACATTTACATATTTGGCACTTTTAAAGCACACTTCTGCTACTGTATTTGGTTCACCAGGTGAAAGAATTTTATGAAATGAATAAAATCAATAAAAAACTAACAAAAAAAAAAAAAAAAAAAGCAAATAGCATAGTTAAATCACTAATTTGAGCTGGGATACTCAAAAGAGGCATTACAAGATTTTTATTTAGCTTTGTGAATCACTGATCGACCAACTGTTAATAGAATCAGATTGATAGAAAGTATGACTAATCAGGTCCTCAAGTACTGTATGTGGTGCAGCATCACCTTGATCTTGCACTGGTTCAGTTATGAGAACACTGAATTATTTTAGATAATAAAGCCTTGACAGATGAAAGATTTGTTGAAACCAGCTCTGACATTCAAGTGCAATGTTTAAACCAGAGTCATATTCCTGGTAAGGCTAATAAAGCCAATAAAAAAATAAAGAGTCATATTCCTGGTAGACAAATAAAGCCGATTCTGATTCTGAAAGCAGCAAATCCTCAAACAGGAGAAGCCAAACTGTTGTTTGATATTTTTGCTTTAAAAAAAAGCCAAATGAAATGATTACTCAGTTTTCACAATTCTTGCCAGTTCATGCCACTTGAGTAAATATACATATATACAGTGCTGACCAAAATTACCATAATTGAAGGAGGATGACATTGCAGTAAAAGCATTAGAAGAACAAGAGAACAATGAAATTACCAGAAAAGTTAAACAAACATAGCATCCAGCTGTGACAATAAACCTTTGTGATACAGCCTTTTGTTATCTAGCAGAGATCCATACAAAATGACCTCTTAAATTAATCAAAATTGGGCTATGAAAAAAAAAAAAATCAAAATCAAAAGTGTGCAACAGTCTGCTGTACCCTTATAGGGCAGCACCGTGATGTAATGGTTAGCACTCTCACCTCACAGCAAGAAGGGATTAGTTTCAAACCCACTTGCCGGCTGGGGACTTTCTATGTGGACTTTACATGTATAACTCCACCAGAAGTCTGTGTCTGGGTGCTCCAGCATCCTCCCATGGTCCAAAGACAAACAGGATAATTGGTGACTCTAAACTGCTTGTAGGTGTGAATGTGAGCATGAATAGTTGTCTGTCTCTATGTTTCAGCTCACTGATAAACTGCCGACCTATTCAGGGTTTACCCTGCGTCTGGCCCAGTGTCAGTTGGGTACCTCTCCTACAGCTCCAGCCCTTGGGGACACTCCAAAGAATAAGTGGTTCTAGAAAATGGATGGAAAGTTGGATGAAGGAGCCTATATAGTGTTGCTGAAAATACCATATTTAGGTGGATGATGCTAACCTGGAACTGAGCCAAAACTATAGCTGACACAGTTGGCAGTATTTCAATGAAGAAAGTCCTGTGCAACTAGCTAAAAAGCTGACCTGTCAGAATTGTGAGTTTATGAATACCATTTAAAAATGGTCCACCATTTGATGTAGCTTATAGACTGTATAAAAACATGGACGTATTGTTTCACCCACAGGTTTCTGAAGTGCTACTGTGAAGGTTAATGACAGTGGCCAACTGGCCGAGGCGGGCTGCATGAAGTCTGTTTGCTGAAACCTCCAGGCAAGATAGCGGCCATGCCTATAATTATGCATAATTTTTAGCCCTAATATAATTCAAATGCTATTGTGAATGGGGAAAATAGCTATGGAGACCAAAACTGTTCTTCGTACCAGCCCATAAACATGTTTATTTTTGCTGTAAACTTGTCCATCTTAATATTGGGGTCTGTTGGGACCC
The DNA here is from genome assembly GCF_051107435.1 of Chaetodon auriga. Classification (NCBI taxonomy): domain Eukaryota; kingdom Metazoa; phylum Chordata; class Actinopteri; order Chaetodontiformes; family Chaetodontidae; genus Chaetodon; species Chaetodon auriga. The sequence continues at coordinate 27,364,898 of NC_135079.1, read as the reverse complement.
ACTTGCTTTTGGCCTCGAGTGGCCATTCAAGGAACTGCAGTTTTTGGCACTAAAGCATTGGCTTTATTTTTCAGTCCCTGGGGTTGCTGCTTGGTGTGGCTTCAAATTAAACTTTTAACCACTGGATGTGTTTAAACTAAATAACTAAAATTCTTCAGCTTCTCCATCTGCCTTTACGGGAATAGTTGTAACCATTTCTGGAAATACACTTGCTGGCTTTCTTGCCAAGAGTTAGATGACAAGACAGACCTATGCTAGATTTTAGCATAAAGACTGGGTGAAAGGAAAAAAACCTAACCCCACTGGCTCCAAAGAAAAAAAAAGAGAAAAAAAACCCTCTAAAGCTAGCTTATTAACATATCACGTATGTCATATATTTATGATTATTCTTTCTTCCTTCCCTCTTTCATTCTAGATAGAGAACAACAGCTCCACCTCCCAGTGACCTTCTTGTCTACTGTGAAAGAATGAAAGCACAGAAAAATATGAGAAAAAAGTATTGAGGAGGAGAGATAGAGTGAGTTAGGGAGGGAGAGGAGGCGTAGAAGGATATGGTCATTTGTGTGTGTGCTTGACTGTAGGCGTGAGTGTGTGTGGGTCTTCTATTCATTCGTGCTGGCCTTGTGCTTCTCTTATGTTAGCTGAAGGTTGAGCCTTGGGCTCCAATGAAAAGAACCTATCGGCAAGCAGTGAGCACCCTGTTTCTGTATGTGTGTGTGTGTGTGTGTGTGTTTGTGTGTGTTTGTGTGTGCATGCATGTGTGTACTCACTGCACACACACATATACACACATACACACAGACAGGTTCCTGGTAGCCTTGGGCATTTAGGACCCACACACATTTGAAAACACACTCTCCCTTTGTTCCTTCCAAACAGTCTACTGAAAAGTAATAAAGACAGGACAGCTCTGTCCAACATTCTCTTCTTATTATTTTTTTTTCCCTATTCTCCATCATTCTGTTCCTCTCTGTTCCTCACCTTGATCGTCTGTCTCACCCTCTGCCTCACCCCATATATCTGCATCTGTCTTTTATGATGATATTGTCTGTGTCTTCCTGTGTCTCCTGTCTCAGGTCTATGCAATATTTTCTTATCTGCTTTTTTTTTTTTTTACTTGTCTTTCTCTTTGTGTATGTCTCTTTGTCTTTTTAATATGCACAGTTACTTAGACTCGCACTTGCTTTTTACATTTGTCCTTTCTCTCTGTTTTCCTGTCTTACGTCCATCTTAGTTTTTGTTTTATTTCTATTTTATCACCCTCCTCTTTTAGCTGCCATTTTCCCTCTTTTTCTCTCCACTAGTCCCTCCCTCTGTCTGTCACTGTCTCCTCTCTCCAGCTCATGCTGAGTTTGCCTCCAGCCGTCCGTGCCTTTCTCTCGCTCTCAGCCTGTTTTTCTCTCCTCTCTCCTTCGATCTGTTTATTCTCTGCTTGTTTTTCTGGCCTCACAGCTCTCTCCCTCCCCAGTCCTACCGAACACCACCTCTCCCCCTGCCTTATTTCTATCCCTCCACTGTCCACTTTCCTCCTGCTCCCATCTCCGTCTCCTCTGCTTTAACTCCTTTTAATCTTAATCATTCATGCTTTCATTTTATTTACCTTTCTCCCATCTATGTCTTGGCAGCAGCTGATCCTTCTGTCCCACTGTTTCTTTTTTCTTTTCTTTTTTTTTTTTTTTTTTGATAATAAGAGCAGGAAGTCAATACATTAATTAATATCCAGAATGAGGGGCCACAACACAACTTTTCTAACAAAAGCTGTATTTCACATATTTTTTTATTGTAAATTAGTATTTTCAACGAAAGATTCTGGTAACGCTTTGGATTACCGCCTGCGACGTACACCGTAATTACTCTGGAGTTACTGTGTAATCCTTTGTACTAAATGTGTACCAGTACATTATGTACCAATACATCTAAGTACTTGGGAACAAGAAGCGTAGTTATGGAATAAGGGGGTAACAATCTTCTAGATAGATAGAGAGCAACAGCTACACCTCCCAGTGACCTTCTTGTCTACTGTGAAAGAATGAAAGCACAGAAAAACATGAGAAAAAAGTACAAGAACTTGTGCTGTAGTTATTTTTTTTAACTACTGGGTACTTCTTCTGTTACTATTACAGAGTATGCTAAAGTATGACCATAAAACTGAACAAAATCTGGAGGTTCCAGGGAAGATGGAGTCAAGGCTTTTGTGTCACATAAATGTGATGTGTTTTTTTTTTATGCCCCTATTAGACTACAAACAACTACAACTACAGGGTACATTGTACCATGGGATTACCTCTGAAAAAAAGATCCAGGGGACACTGTATTGTCATGGATACTGTCAACCTCTCAAGACTGGATGCCTGCTTATGGCCTTGTAGCTCTTTCTGCAATTGGCGGACAGAATTCATGCACCCAAATGGCACTCATTTTCCTGCGTAACCATATGTTGATGTAACCCAGCTGTAATTTTAGCCAGCTTGTGTTATAATATATTGCCACTTTGAGCGTACACTCTAGAACCCAACCAGTGAGGGCAGATCACGGCCCACCCAGAGCCTGACTCTGCCTGAGATTTCTGCCTGTTAATAGGGTATGGGTATGGTCTGTACCAGCTCTATATGGAAAGTGTCCTGAGACAACTTCTGTTGTGATTCTGCGCTATCTGGTGTGGTACACCCCTGCCTCTGTAGATCTTGGCTTCAGGTTTGGTTTGCTTCAATTAAATAGACTCTCTGCTGTTTCCTTCACTGCCTACGAGTACCAGCCTGCTGTTAAACTGCCAACAAAACAATACAATGGCCATGTCACCGTGTGAGCTCAAAGAAATGCCGGATGCACTGGATGGACTAAAACACACATTAATCACTCCCAAAGTGATCTCAAGTAAGAGCCCTTATGTCTGGGCAGACACAGTTGATGCTAGTGCTATTGTCAGCTTCATTGTTGTATAGGCTTTACCTTATTGTTGTGAATTAATAGACTGTCAAGTCCTGTTGATGCTGTTTGAGATATCTCAATCATTGTGCTTGCTGCTTGTTTCTGTGTACTTTGCAAGTCATACTGATTGTGTCCTGCGCCATCTGTTTTGTTTGGTGATAATTTGCTGCCACTGCGGTAAAGCTGGTAAGCTGCACTTTATCAGTTGAAAGACCAGTGCCACAGTTGACAAACTCTGAGCTGCCAGGTTTGTGTGTGATAAAGACAGAGCTACTGTGTCTTTCCACAGCAATTACAATCTTTCCTTCTCTCTCTATTCTCTCCCTCTATTTTGCTACCCCACAAATGCACACATCCATGTGCCTTTACAGGCACTCATACACACAAACCTTAAAAATGCAGACAGTGCATCTCTCAGTCAAGACTAGATGGTCTATGGTCTACAACCTTGGATGACATAGCCACTGACGCGGTCATGTATGCCATCTTACCTTCTTTCACTCTCCCCCTCACATGCTCACACAAACACACACACATATTCACATGTGCAATATGCTTGCTTGCTTGCTGCCTTTATGGTTGTTAGTATGGTTACTTGTGTTATAGCTGCTTATGGTATAGCTGTAGTGGGACGATAGATGTTTATTGATTGAAGGATCATTGATTGTTGATCGGTATTGCTGAAGTTCAACAAACTCTATTGGACATTTAGAGAGCAGTTGTCTGTGATTACCTGTGCATATGTGTTTGTGGTAACAGCTGGTTGTGAGGGTCAGTGCTGAGATTCACCCCTTCACTGTTCATCTGATAAATGTAAAACAGTATTTCAAACATTGGCATTTTAACTGAACAGCCCTTTTGTGAGACTATATACTGTTGGTTATTGGTCCCTGACCTCTGGGTGGTGTTCATAATCATTAACTCATGTTAATCATTTAACTGATATTAATGCAGTTATTGTTATAAAGAACTATTCTTAATATCTGCTAATAACCAACTAATATCCTACCAGATGCCAACAACATCACATCATATACAAGGTTCTTTGGATTTTGACATGTCCCCTGCCTGCAGTGTCATCTGTTTTCTTTACAGCACTGCTTCACATTACTGGGATAGAGAATACATGCATGTGCTGATGTAAGCTGAAAGTATTATGGAGGGCAATATCATGAAAGCAAATGTGTACCCTTAACACACAATGGACATAAGACCCATGTCAAGTCAAGTTAAACTGACATATTTTTAAACAGAAAATAAAATATGAAAGGAATATGAAAAATTGCATGAACAAAAAATAATAAAAGTAGATGTCAGCATTTACAAGAACAATTTAAAACATTTTAATGTGTGAATGTGTCATGGCACAATATGATTTTGGTTGGCATATGTTCAGCATCATGATCATCACATCAATGACTGCTGAGAGATCAAGCTTTCATTCATATACAGATACATTCAAGAACTTCAGCCCCCTAAAAATGTGCAGCCCTTGAACTAAACTTGAAGTTGGTTCAGTTGGAAGCCTGTAAGGCAGTGCTGTTTTTGTACACATTGTGCTGGTTTGAGCTACAATAAGAATTTAACAGCATCAGTTGTGACACATGCGTCTTTAAAATGTTGAAGTGCAAAGAAATATAAAATCCCTGACCACTTCTGAAAAATGAAGACAATATATGTTTTTGTTGTCTGTCACATAGCTACATCAATCACACCGTGTCTGTACAGAGCACATGCGGTGTTTAGTTTGTCAAAAATTTCACTAGCTCTATTTGAAGGCAACAAAAGTCTGTGGTAGTGAGAACAGCTCCAGGTGTGGTCCATTAATTACTACTCCGGATCAAACATCTGTAGGTGCCAGCCCTTGAGGACTGGGGCTGGACACCCTTCTCCCAGCAGGCTGAGGTATCATCAAAGCAGTATTAATGATAGAATAAACTTTGGCCTCGACAAATACATTTAACCCACCCCCTTCCCTACAAATACTCACCCCGCACCCCTTCTCTTGTTCCTTCTCTCTGTCTCTCTCTGTGTTAAGTGCTCTCTGTGACCCCAGCTAATAGTGTTCCAGTTCTCCTCATGTCTCCACTGGGGAAACACACAAACACACCTGCACAAAACACATTCACTAAACAGTATGTTGTACATTTCTACTATGTTGTCAGCCAGGACCAAAGCTGAGTTGCAGGCTGGGGGGTTGGAGTAATAAGTGTGTTTCATTTTAAGTCTTATTGATCAGTACAGTTAATTATACCCATTTGTTGGCTGTTTGTGTGTTATGCTTCAGTCTGTGTGTGATGTCTGCAGTGGAGGGCTATCTTGATGAAGCGACAGTGAGAGTAATTGTGGGCTAATTGTGCACTCATATTTAACATAGTGCTTTCTTATCATGATTATTCATCTCTAATATTTGTGCTCAGTCTGTGTACAATCATGACATTCAAACTGTGGCTGATCATGCCATCCTATAAAGTACAACCCATTTACTGGAAAGAATTTAATCCCTGTTTTAATACGCAAAACTAAGGAGACCCAGAGTGGTCATAGGCCATGTTTTACAACATTAAGTGCTTAACATTTCATTGCTTGCACACAAAATACAATTCGTTCCCAACCTTTTGGTTAATTTGTGGGCATGGGATACGATTCTTTCCCACAATTTGGTTAATCTGTAATGTGTGCGCTGGGAAAGCAAGGACCCAAATGCAGAGGAAAAGTTCTCTCAAGTTTGTTACTCAAAGTAACAGCCACTAGTAAGGGCCCCAAGGGGGGCCTCCTGGCATCCTACCAGGCTTACCTGGAATCCTGGCATAAAAATCCTGCAACATCTGGAGGCAGAGGGCTGTCGACCACCGGCTTGAGAAGGGAGACGTGGAAGACCAGGGGGAATCTGGAGGGAGGCAGGGAGTTTGAGTCGGACAGCGCTGGGGTTAATTATCCTGTCAATAGTGTATGGACCGATGTATCTGGGAGCCATCTTGTGGGAGTCCATCTGAGGGGGGAGGTCCCGGGATGAGAGCCACACTTGCTGACCAACCTGATACTCAGGAGTCGGTGTACGATGGCGGTCCGCCAACTGACAATTTCAGCAGCCTTTCGTCCTAGGGCAGCCATGGCTTCTTGCCACACTCGACGGGCTGACAAAATTGTCAGTCCTGTGGCGGAGCTGAGCAGGGAGTTGTGGGAGGTGTGTGGATCAGGAGGCTGTGAGATGGGATGCCACGCATCTTAGGGAGAACTCCAAAGCCTGGTTCGCTCACTCTGTATGGACTGCGGGTGGTAAACTGAGGTGAGACTGGCCGAGGCCCTCAACGTCTGGCGGAAGCTTTCCAAACCTGGGAAGTGAACTGGGTTCCTCTGAAAAGATATCCTGAGGAATGCCATGAAGACGGAAAATGTGGAGAACTAACAAATTAGCGGTCTCTAAGGCTGAGGGCAGTTTGGGGAGGGGGACAAAATGGACAGCCTTAGAGAACCGGTCAACTATGGTAAGTATGGTGTCGTTACCTTCTGACGGAGGGAGCCCAGTGACGAAATCCACCGCGATGTGTGACCACGGACGGGGAGGAATGGGTAATGGTTGGAGTAGGCCAGCAGGGGCACAGTGAGATGGTTTGTTCCGGGCGCAGACAGTACAGGCGGAGACAAAGCTTCGAGTGTCGGTGGCCATAGAAGGCCACCAGAAGCGTTGTCTGTTCAGGGAGAGGGTTCAGTGGATTCCCGGGTGGCAGGCTATCTTGGAGAAATGACCCCATAAAAAAGTAGATGGGGATTGGAACTTAAGTTATCTTTATATGCAGATGATATGATGATGATATATTTGTTTCAATGTATTCATATCTTCTTATCAAATCCCTTTTCTGTCAGCTTGATAAAATGATATCTGGATTTATATGGAGTGGTCAGAACCCTAGAATGAGTAAGGATTTCCTCCGAACAGCCTTTACGATAGCAATAGCTGAAGGTATGACAGGAAAGGGGGCAGAGAGAGATACCTGTGTTCATACCTGTGTAACAATCACAACTTCTTACCAGCCAAATTCAATTTGCTAAGAGCCATAGCCCACAGTTTCCTAACCTTCACAGTAAGTCACTTGCTGATACAATTTTGAAAGTTCCTTTTTGGCTGAGGGGTTTTACAACACACTCTTACACAATGATCATAAATTATTAATTTATTTTATTTTATTTTTTTGGTCCAGTCGGGGAGGGTGGATGGATGGGTGGGGGATGTTCAGTGGCATTCCTAGGGTTTCTTGGGGCTCCAAGCAAGAAATCGCTGGGGGCCCCACCCCACCCACGTATATTTACATGTACATGTACATTGTGCATTTATGTGTTTTTTGCACACATAAATGTACAATTTCATTTCAATTTCCAGGACATTTGAGATGAATACTGAAAAAAACAGATTAGTGGTTCTCAAAGTGAGGTCCAGGGACCAACAGAGGTCCCTGAAAGCCCAGGCCTATTAATAATCATTGTTGTAAATAAGTTGCCGGGGGCTCCAAGTAACTGCCTGGCTTGCCTGTCTGCAAGCCCCGCCCCAGAGCACATGACAAGCTAGTAAAAGGCCTGGAAGAAAGAGACCATAGGCCTTTCTCAATATGCGTTCTTCTCTGTACTTGTGTTCTTGTGTACTTGAGAAACGTCATCAGTCTGAGCCCAAGTACTGTTCCAATTCAAAAGTCCGCATCTCGCCAAGTACAGTCAAATACCCGGATGTGTTCTTGCCCCTCCCATTTTATCGAGGATGCATCGGGTGGTGACTTGTGTGGACTTGGGGCAGCCACGTATCCCAGAATGCATTTCGTAGCAACGATCGCGGAGGAGAGGACTCACAACTGTAAAGTTACAAGTTTCGAAATACTACTGTTTTAGTAGTACGGAATGTGGTTTTAAGATTATTTTATGTGAGAAAGTGGATGTTAAAACTTAAAATCTGTGGTCGATTCATCACGATAGCGCGTAGTTTAAAATTTGCTCCAAAGTTTTCGGAGATAACCGGCAGACGAGCTGTGATGGTGACGTTATCAAGTACGCTGCCGTCCCTATTGCAGAATGACCATCCTGCGTCCTCCCGTCCTGGAGAGACTGTACTCCCAGGTCCAACTTGCTAAGTCCGAACTGCCAAGTTCGTAAGTCCGAACTTGGCGTACTTGGTATTGAGAAACGACCCATGTATTGCTGAGAAACTAATCAGGATCATGTGCATCAGGTGAACACCTGAGGGGGTGGAGCTGGCTGGGTGTAGGTGAACACCCAGCTAAACTGACAGGGGATAACAGACAGGCAAAAATAACACTATAGAAAAGGAGACACACAGGTAGAAAAACAGGTCTGTAGGATTGTAACAAGTAGAGTTTCAACTTGGATCTGTGGATGCAGTGACAAACTGTGTTCCCAGACAATGTTTTTTGGAAGTGTTCCTGAGCCCATGCAGTGATATCCACTACAGAATTGTACCTGTTTTTATTGCAATGCTGTCTGAGGGCCAGAAGATCATGGTCATCCAATAATGATTTTCGGCCTTGTCCCTTTTGTACACAAATTTCTTCAGATTCTCTGAGTCTTTTAATGACATAATGCACTGTAAAAAAAAGTGATAAAGAAATCCCCCCATTCTTTGCAATTTTACATTGAGAAACATCTCTGCCTTAGAAAGACTCAGGCTCTCTGAGATGCTCTTTTTATACCAAATCACGAGTGCAAATCCTCAGTAACCTTGCCAGTTAACCTAATTAATTGTGAGATGTTCCATCAGGTGTTTTCTTTTAGCATTTCACAACTTTTCCACTCTTTTGTTCCCACTGTCCCAACTTCTTTGAAAAGTGTTGCTGGCATCAAATTCTAAATGAAGATATCATTTCAAAAAACAATGAAATTTCTCAGTTTAAACATTTGATATCTTGCCTTGTGCTATTTTCAATCAAATATGGGGTTTCATTTTTCCGCCTTGAATCTCCTTGAATTCTTTTTGATAGCTATTCAACATAGTGTTCTTTGGTGGTTTTCTCTACTTCCTTTCAACACCATTCCTATCCCACTCCAAAATCATTTTAATTATGTACATACATCTGAAGACAGTATGCTCAGATTACAGTTGCTTAAAACACAACTGAAATCTGTGTTTTTATGTGGGCTTTGTGATCTACTGCACTGATTAATACTTGACTACTACTTTGGCCCCAACCTCGCTATGGGTTTCTGTTACCCATTTTTTGTTGGTTGGACCTTGGTTTAGTGCAACATCTTGATTTAATTTCCTTAAAGCAAGGAAAAGAAATCCCTTTGTTTTGGAAAAAGCTGGAAGCAAATTAGTTTTGTCATGAAACATAGACACATTAGACATATTTTAGAGTTCATTATGTGTTCATATCAAAATAATGTACTTGAATTTTGTGATATATGTTCAAGAGATGTGCAATATGTACATGCTGACTTTGAACTTAATTTAAAATTTTGTTGTACACCTGAATATGGAATAAGTAAGAGAATATACAACCTTATTAGCAGACAGGAGTGACGGATGAAAAAGAGATCTTTAGTGAGTCTCTGAGTGCTGAAGTCTGGACATCCTGGCCAGTTCAACATGCTCATGGCACAGAGGAAGAAAATTCATCTGATGGTGTAATAATTTGGTCTTGCCTGATTAGCACCATTTGATTGACTACATGTGGTTGCCAGCAGTGACCTCTTCTGCATGTTCTATAGCTCTGGGGTCATGCTGGTCATCAAAGATGCACTGAGGTGAGAGCAGAATCACTGACTCTTTCTGACAACTGGCAATAAAAACTTGCTGTTTTTTTTTTCTTTGTATTGCTGCGACTGATTTTTGAGTCTTTGATATCAGTGGGTGGGTGTTGTTGACTATTGTTGTGGAGGTTTAAAGGAGACATCAGGTCCATTGTCACACTGCTGAGTTTACTGGCATACATTGGATGAACTTGTTCTTGGAGGGGGTTAACATCTGAAAATCATTATCGAGGTTTATCTCACATTTCTCACACATAAACACACTTGAACACAGCAGCTGTAGTCATCATTGCCTGCAGGTGGCAAGTGCCAAAATTGCATACAGCATTACTAGTCTTGCCTGTATAGATAGCAAACATACAGGAAAGCTAAGTGTTACTTGTTTGTAAGAACAAATTAAATTCCATTCAGATTTCTCCAAGAGCAGCCAAAATAAGTCATAGACTGTACAGACAGGTCTGTAGGATTGTAACAGGTAGAGTTTCAACTGCACTATAATCAAGATGCCGCAGCGGGCGGCTGCCTAGGTGTGTTGGTGCGCATTGTTTTGCTTTGTTTTGTGTTTTAAACCTGTTTTTTGTGACGGTGCCCGGAGCTCTTTCACCAGAGAAGAGCTCATGAACATCAGGGGAGCAACACCAGAGGATTTATTTCCTAAATTTCTGCTCCCAACAGTGAAAATTTTGGACGTACTGGTCAAAGGTGCGCTCACCTTTGCTCACGCAGTGAAACGCCAGAGGAGAGGAAAACGGGCCGGCACGCTCGTGCGCCTTCGCCAGCACGGAATACGCATGCCGTTACCGGGAATATTTCTCTCTAACATGCGCTCACTGCCCAACAAACTGGAGGAATTGCAACTGCTGTTGGGTAAAAACAGGGACTTTTCTTCATCTGCGGTTTTGTGCTTCATCGAGACGTGGCTCTGTGGATTAATACCGGACTCTGCACTGCAGCTGGCTGGCTTCCAACTCCACCGCACAGACAGAGACATGGCACTTTCCGGCAAAACTAAAGGTGGAGGAATCTGTTTCTACATCAACAGCGGTTGGTGCAACGACATGACAGTGATCCAGCAGCACTGTTCTCCTGACCTGGAATCTTTCATCATTAACTGTAAGCCTTTTTATTCACCCTGTGAGTTCGCTTCATTCATTCCGGTCGGCGTTTACATCCCGCCGCAGGCCAACGTGCAGGACGCACAGCGTATGGTCACCGACCAGATACTGTGTATGGAGCAGACCAACCCAGACTCTTTAGTTATTGTCCTTGGCGACTTTAACAAAGGTAACCTCACCCACGAACTCCCTAAATACAGACAGTTTATCAAATGCCCGACCAGAGAGGAGAATATTCTGGATCACTGTTGCACCACAGTCAGGGATGCTTATCACGCCATCCCCCGTGCCGCACTGGGCCACTCTGACCACGTCATGGTACACCTGATTCCTGCGTACAGGCAGAAACTAAAGCTCTGCAAACCTATAGTGAGGACATCAAGGAAGTGGACCAGCGAGGCTGTGGAGGATCTCCAGGCGTGTTTGGACTCTACTGACTGGGGACGTCAACAAACTCTTCAGGAGACAGAACCACCGGAAAGCAGCTTTGACCGGATTCTGTCTCCCTGTCCGCCTTGAAGCATTGCACTGATCAGCTGTCTCCAGTGTTCACAGACATTTTAACACCTCACTAGAGGCATGTCACATGCCATTCTGCTTCAAGTCCTCAACCATCATCCCTGTTCCCAAGAAGCCAAGGACCACAGGACTTAACGACTTCAGACCTGTCGCCCTGACCTCTGTGGTCATGAAGTTCTTTGAGCGCCTTGTGCTCTCACACCTCAAAGACATCACTGACCCTCTCCTGGACCCCCTGCAGTTTGCCTACAGAGCCAACAGGTCTGTAGACAATGCAGTCAACTTGGCCCTCCACTTCATCCTCCAGCACCTGGACTCTGCAGGAACCTACGCTAGGATCCTGTTTGTGGATTTCAGCTCTGCCTTCAACACCATCATCCCAACTCTGCTTCAGGAGAAGCTCTCCCAGCTCAGCGTGCCTGACTCCACCTGCAGGTGGATTACAGACTTCCTGTCTGACAGGAAACAGTGCCTGAAGCTGGGGAAACACGTCTCCGACGCAAAGACCATCAGCACCGGATCCCCCCAGGGCTGCGTTCTTTCTCCTCTGCTCTTCTCCCTGTACACAAACAGCTGCACCTCCACTCACCAGTCTGTCAAGCTCCTGAAGTTTGCGGACGACACCACCCTCATCGGACTCATCTCTGATGACCATCTGGTGACCTGGTGCAACCAGAACAACCTGGAGCTCAACGCTCTAACAACAGTGGAGATGGTTGTGGACAACAGGAAGAACTCAGCCTCACCTGTCCCCATCACCCTCTGTGACTACTATTGACACTGTGGAGTCTTTCCGCTTCCTGGGAACTATCATCTCCCAGGACCTCACGTGGGAGCCGAACATCAGCTCCCTCATCAAGAAAGCACAGCAGAGGATGTACTTCCTACAGCAGCTGAAGAAATTCAGCCTGCCAAAGACAATGATGGTGCACTTCTACACAGCCATCATTGAGTCCATCCTCACCTCCTCCATCACCATCTGGTATACTGCTGCCACCGTCAAGGACAAGGGCAGACTGCAGCGTGTCATTTGGTCTGCAGAGAAGAAGAAGAAGAAGGAGAAGAATTGGGGGGAGACATTCCCCTTTATTTGTCACACACATGCGAACACTGCACACGAGGTGAAATTTGACTTCCGCCTTTAACCCATCCTGGTTGTCCCTCCTCTGCGGCAGACCAGGAGCGGTGGGCAGCCAGACCGGTGCCCGGGGACCCATCTTCGTCGTCACCATTGGTGGTGGTGGTGATCTTCTTGCATGTTTTTAGTGGGGGTATATTTTTACGGAGGATACCCCAGGTGAACACGGGGAGAACATGCAAACTCCACACAGAAAGGCCCTCCTCGAGCGGTGCCCGCAGCGAGAATCGAACCCGGGACCTTCTTGCTGTGAGGCGACAGTGTTGCCACTGTGCCACGAGAAGGTGATTGGCTGCAATCTCCCATCTGTCCAGGACCTGTACGCCTCCAGGACCCTGAGGCTTGCAGAAAAGATTGTGGCTGATCCCTCTCACCCTGGACACAAACTCTTTGAGACACTCCCCTCTGGCAGGAGGCTGCGGTCCATCAGGACCAAAACCTCACTCCACAAGAACAGTTTTTTCCCGTCTGCTGTCAGCCTTATCAACAAGGCCCAGAACCCCCCCGCCACTCTTCACACTCCACCTCTGCCTCATCTTGTCACATTGACATAGACACAACTCGTTACATTAACGCTCAGCTTGGACTTCTTTCTGAAAAAACAGACTGTGTTTCCGGAAAAAAACAATCTAACAAACAAAAAAACAGACTTGTGTATATATATTTATATTGTTATATTTTGTACTCTTTTTAGTAGATATGTCATACACCAACTTCACCACAACAAATTCCTTGTATGTGTAAAATCATACTTGGCTATAAAGCTTTTTTCTGATTCTGATTCTGATTCCGACATTAGCTATAAATCAGGTACACACAGATAGTGTTTGCGTTTCTGTGTTTCTGTGTTTGTGTGACAGAACTCTTGCAGTCATTATTCTCCAGTCTCTCTCAATTTTCCTCTCATCTCTGTACGTTTATGAAGTTCTTGTATAAGCACACATGTTTCAGTGGAATCAAAATATTTTTCACTTGCACAGATGCATCTTAACCATAGTTTCCACTGCCCCAGGCAAATTCTTGTCTATTTGCACCCACTCGGGCGCAGCAGCATCACATTCTGGCTATGACATAGCCGCCAGAGCTCATTGCAGCCACTCTAGACGATGTTGTGCTTCCGCCAGACACAGTGCAGCATGTTTCAAGGGTGTCTGAGAAGCAGCTCTCTCTCTCTGCTCCTCTAAAAATATGCACCTAGTCTATTTTTGATGGAAGCCGCATCAACCTGCACAGAGCAGATTGAGCCAGGCAGGAAGTCAGACACAGGAACAGCATGAAGTATTCTGTCAATATTCAAAATAAAACAACCTGTGCAGACTCCTGATCACATTAACTTTGTCTACTGTAGCACTGCAGCACAACAAAGCAGGAAATAACAACAATAAACATAATTAAAAAAGACAAAAAAGAAACCATTTAACTATGTAGCCTTCTTACCCATGGTAGAAGCATAAAAATCAAGGAAAAATGAAAGGAAAAACCAAATCAACATAATCTGAGCAAATCAACAAAATCAGGCAGGCAAAACTCTTCACTTCTGGGGTATGAAACTTTGCGAAGGATAAAACAAAATAGTATCGCAGACATGATGTCATGAAGCCACACCCAATGGAACAGAAGGGATAGTCTCTCCTCAAAGGCATTCATTATTTTGCCCTTGCACAAATCAAAGATGAAGAATGGAAAATGAGAACCTTTGAGGAAAAGTTCAAACCTTTCTCAACTCCACACACCAGTGTTAATTTCATCTGAATGAAAACTATGAAGAAACTGCTACGATAGCTGTAACCTCAAAATGTTCAGAAGAAACCAAAATTTAACTAGACTAAAATCTCTTGTTTTTATTGACTAAGTCTCGATTAAAACATTAACATATGTTTTCAGCAAAAGACAAAACTAAATGAAAATCATTGGAACCTCCTATATTATGTTTTGGCCAAAATCTTCTATTACCATGTGCCAGTTAGTTTGCAAGGAAAAATACTTTCCTGGCTTGGTATGCTGGTGAATGTCTGCGGGAAATAAACTGATGTAAAGTTGATGACAGAGATTTTCCGAAGACAGATCGTGATATTCACTGAATTTTTTTAAATACTAATTGAAAAAGCCAGGCTCAAGAAACTGCCATGTCTTTGCCTGCCTCTACAGTGTCATACTGGCAGTGCTTAGCAAATACTAGACAAAGCAGACTACATTCTTCACACAGAGGACCTTATTAGCATAAAGACATGTTAAAAAAAGATATGGAGTAAAAATGCTTACCTGCCTCCTGTGTGTATGCGTCAACATATCTGCCTCTTCCCCCTTTTCCCACTTTTTTCTATTTTATGTTTCATTGCCTCTCTTTTCTTTCTGATGTACTTTTCCGGTTTTGCCTTGGTCAAGATTTATGAAAGGTGGTATATCTGTTGTCTCATCAAAACTGCATTCTCTGTTGCCAACTGCATATTTTTTGTCTTATTTTCCTTGCACTGTCAAACAGAAACATTCTTTCCTGAAGGAGGAGAGGGTAATGAAAACACTATTGACCTTGAGGATGAAAGATTGCAGCATAGAACAGAGTTCTTTTCTCAGGATAAAATTAAATTCAGTTCAATTCAATATCTAGTTAGTTTAAGGTGTTTTCTTGATGTGGATAGCACAAACCTCTGCACCAAGGAGGCATAAAGACCAATGGTAAGTATGGATGATGACGTGATGATTACCATTCTTACTTCCATGGATGTTCTACATTACTGAAATTTAAAGGGACAGAGGGGAAAAGATGAGAGGGATGAAAATATGCAACAGCACCCACATGTAAGGACTTACATTTTGACCATTCCTATACCAAAATCAATGGGAGTCTTTTTATGCCAATATTAGGCTGTAAGTTTTGATTCTCTCTGAATTATACTGTACAAGAAGTACAACAATTTAGGTAAGATGGCAATGAGGAATGCTGTTTCAGGAGGGTCAGAGTGTGGCTGATACTTAGATGACAAGTGAACCAAGAAGTAACAACAATCTGGTGAAGAGTGGTTGGAGAGCTAGAGTAGATAGAATATGCTGCAGGCTGATGGAGGGAAGGTGGGCGAACTGGGAGGAGTGATGAGCTGATCGCAGACAGGTATTCTATGAGCAGACCTGGTCGCCAGGAAGGAGAACTAAGCCCACACCAACGCAAACACACAAAGACAGGATACGCTGTATTCAAAACTGCCTACTTTTCAAGCAGTACATACTGATTTGGCAATGTAGCATTTAGTATGCAGTATGCAAAAAAAAAGAAAAAAAACAGAAAAAAAAATATCCAGTGTGTAGATTTCTAATATTGTCTGTTAGTGCTACAGCATTTTTGGAGTTAAGAAGCTCCATGAGTGCCTGTTAACACAGACAAAACTACTACTGGCATCCAGTGTGACTGAAGCAAGGATAACAATGATAACATTACAAAACCACCTACTATACTAGCAATATGTTGTCACAGTATATTCAGGTCTGTTACCTGCAGCCATTGTCTCCTCATCTGTTCACCTGTACTTTTCCATATTCAGTCATGCCTACCTGCCTGCTCACCAGATCACACACCTGAGGCTCATAGTAATCAGTGTAGTATTTAAGCTGCTCTGCTACACTCACTCTTTGCCAGACTGTCAATGTTCTCATGCAAGACTCTCCAGCTATTCATGGACTCATTAACTGACCTCCCATTGCTGAACCTGCCTGTTTCTGCCTATGCCTGTTCTCCAGTTCCCCGGTAATTATCTTTGCCTTTTGTCCCTGACCATGAGTCTTGCCTTACGCTTCCTGGATTTTGGTTTGCCTGAGACTCTTTGGCGTCAAAGACACCAGCACAGCCTGGATTTTTGCCTGCTGTGACTGCTCCGTGTCTGACAAGTATACCTCGCCTCATAGCGCTGCTAATTCCAACTTGCATTACATTTGCGGTAAAGAAATACAAAAAAAAATGCCAATGAATCTGGTTCCTTCCAATCATCAGATAGGTGTTACCCATCTCTAAGGTATTTGTTATTTTGGAAAATCGTGAAATTTCATATTTGTTAGGGTTGGTTTCAGACGAGTATCCAGTACGGATAAAGCATTTTTGACGAGTACGAGCATGATACGAGTAAAACTCGTCAATATCCGTGCTCGTGCTGAAGGAAAATCCTCATTGGGTAACTAACTGTCTTCACGCTCTGCTCTGTTCTCACGACTTGTTTCGTAACGTAGGCGGTGCATTTGAGAAGACAGAGCTGAAAGCGGCTCGTGTCGCGTCAGTCACTGCCAGGTTTTGTTTTTTTTTTTACCGTATGCTGGCTCTTAGTTTGGCTGGTGATATAAAGTCAGTTGGAAAACTTTGCTCGTACTGAACACGGTTATTTTGAGAAGAATACCATGATCAAGGCTGACATATTATTTCCCTGTTTGCCATCACTGGATGTTTGTATGAATCACCAAGTTCACGCAGATCATTAAAAAATAAACAGTGGTCTTACAGAGCACTTACACACATATAGCTGAACACACAAAGTAGCCTATAATAATATTTTTATTGTATATCAATTTCAGACTTAAAATAATGTACTGATTTAAGCCCCACCCATTTCCAATTTCCAATTTACTACCCCGCCAACTCCGAGTACAGATACGGATACAGATAATTTAGATGGTTGAACAGATACAGATACAGATAGTGGTGTACTCGCTCATCCCTAATATTTATAATTTCTCTTCTTTTACAACATAAGGGAATGCTATGCATTAGTAATGGTTTACCATTAGCTGTGTTATTGTTCACTTCCGCTAGCCAAAACTGGAAACTGGCTAAGCCTGGCCTAGCATACTGAAAAATAAATTGATTCAACTTTTTCAAAATGCATTCTTCTATTAAAATCAACATTTATTGGTAGCATGTACAGTAGTCAGTGGTTCTGAATCCAGCCAAAGAGAGAAAGAGGCAGGGAAGCATTGGGAGTGGAAGGGAAAATGTAAGGAAACACAAGCGATCTTCAGGAGATATAGCCATGGCCGTAACAAGTCCCATGAACAATTTTCAGGAAAAAAAAAAAAAAAAATTATATATATATATACAGGGTTCTAAATTAACTTTTTTGATCACCAGCCAATGTGGCTGGTGACCCTCTAAAGTTACCAGCCAATCAGAATTTCCACTAGCCAAATTTTTTCCCGGTGAAAATAAGAGAGATTATGAGTGCCACTGAATACATTTGATCATTTTATTTACATTGTTGGCATGAAAAATGCACAGAAAGTACAACACATGAAACAAAATATACACAGAAAGTGCAAACATTTAATTTATACAAACAAAAAATGCTGTCAGATTTATTATTTTCTAAAAGACGTTTTTCCAGTAAGTATTTAGTTTCATTACATTCCTAATAAAATGTATTTTTCCTTTCAACTTAAAGTGTTTCTGCTTTCCTTCTTTAATAAGAAATATATATAAGTAACAGCCATGACTTAAACACTTGCAAAAAATTGCATTGGTAATAAATTGAATTATGTATGTACAACTAGAACACAAATAGTGCAGCAGTCAGTATTGCAGACTCCTTAGGCTCTCCTGATGACTTCGGGCACTCTCATGGTCCTTTACTGCCTCGACTTTAAAATTATTAGTCCCCACCACAAAATTATTCGTCTTGTTTTTTTCTTTCGTGTACATGCGGCAATCGTTACAAAACATGACGGCATTTTCGTGATCAAACACAAGCCATTCACGACCTGTCAGCCATTTAGCATTAAACTTTCTTTTCTTCGTTTCGCACGCTTTGTCGCGATTCTCATCCCCTGCCTCCTTCCTCTTCTTGCCCCCAGACGTCTGTCCCAACCACCGCAGCATTTAGTTTAACTTTACTTTTTACTTTTAGCTAGCTCAGTCTCCTTTTTTACAGTTTATATGCCGCCGTTCATTCTTCTTCTTCTTTGTGTTTGCGTTTGCGTGGTTTCTCGCGCCGGTTGCACTACAGACTGTAGTGTGCCTGCGCACAGCCAATGGGCGTCTTGTACGTCATCACGTAGCATTACGACAGTGTTCATGGGAAATGTAGGACGGACTGTCAGGGGGACAAATGACCAAGAACTGTAGAGCGGCTCTGACTGACATGATTGCCTAATGCATTACCGGCCAAATTGGCTAGTAAGTTTTTATTTACACCCACCAATATGAATTTTAACCCGCATTTGGCGGGTTGGCGGGTGTTAATTTAGAACCCTGTATATATAGTGGCATCAGGGGACATGTAGTGGAGGGACACTATAGAAAGAACGTTGAAGGAACGTTGAAAGAATCCACCTTTAGGTGGCACAGTGGAACGGGGGTAACACTGTCACTTCACAGCTAGAAGGTCTTGGATTCATTTCTCACCTGGGGTGCTGTGGGTGCTGGGGGCATGTCTTTCACCATGCCTTCAGTGTCCGCTGCTCAAGGAAAGGGGCCTTTCTGTGTGGAGTTTGCATGTTCTCCCCCTGTTCACCTGCGGCCATAAACTAAAAACATGCAAGAAGATCACCACCTGACCAATAGCGATGATAAAGGTTGGCTGGCAGCCAGCCCACCGCTCCTGGTCTGCCGCAGAGGAAGGACTGACCAAGGATGGTGTGTGTGTGCATGTACTGTTTGGCCTGACAAATAAAGGATGTCTTTCTTTCTTTCTTTAAAGGGAAGTGGACATTTTATGTTGGATTTTTCTGATAATCCGGTTAAGTTTAGAAAAACCAGTCACTGCTTGGGGACACTTTAAGTTGGATCTTGGACATTTAAAATACTTACCTGAGTTATCTTTATTACCTGCACCTTCGAAAATAAAACTCGATCTTGTTTTGAACCTGACACTTTCCCAGTTTATTGCACTGCCTCATCCTAAGCTTGCCCTGGTGACCTCTCATGACATTACAGATATAATGTCATGTTCACACAAACGACCACCAAACCGAGATGGAGCAATTGATGCATGTGCTGTTGGAGACCCAGAGGGTGCAGCAAGAAACCAATGCAGCCTTATTACAGCAGCAAATAAGGGCCAACCAACTAAAGGAACAGTCAACAAGGATAAAGCCCAAAGCAGGTGATTTCATCCCTAAACTTGGAGTGACAGATGATGTGGAAGCTTACCTTCATGCCTTTGAAGCTACGGCAGCTTGTGAGGGGTGGCCGAAGGCACAGTGGGTTGGAATCTTTACTCCTTTGCTATTGGGTGAGGTCCTTAAAGCATTTCAAGATTTAGAGGCCAATATTGCTCAAGACTATGATCAGCTAAAAGAAGAGATTCTGGGCCGCTAAGGCCTGACCAAATTTAGCATGGCTCAACGTTTTCATAATTGGACTTTCCAAAATGGGCTAATTCCCCATTCCCAAATGCACACATTAATTCAAGTAACTAAAAAGTGGCTAGAACCAGAAAAGAAAAGCCCCGCCACCATTACAGAAATCATGGTCATGGACTGATATCTAAGAGCTCTGCCTTACGAAGCCAAAAAGATAATCAGTCACCAGAAATTAATGACAGCCATGGAGTTAGTAGAAGTGGTAGAGCACTACCGGACTGCTTCAGACTTGATCCGCCATCCCTGTAAAGAGCCTGTAGCCTCTGTCCCAGTGTGCCCCTGTACTTGACCAAGTGTGTTCTGCCAAAAATGTCCCAAATCAGCCGGCCCTCACTCCAGCCTGCCAAAAAGAGGGGTTAGTCAACCTGTGCAGCAGCGAGGATTCCTGAACCCAGAGTCCCACCAGTACTACTGCTGTGGTGAGTTGGGCCATATCTCATGGCATGTCCAGTAACCGTGAATCAGCTGGATGTAGAGGCATCGCTTGATTCTAGAAGTTCCAAGACCCTGGACTATGAGTCCGTGTTGGAGGCCCCCTTCCTGGCCCAAGGCAATCCAGTCCCACTGGTTTGTGTAGTACCCCACGACCGTGGTGAAGCTAACCACATCTAAGGGCTCCTTTAATGTCGAGGTGGGAGTTATCGAGACCCTTCCAGTTTCAGTACTGATTGGTCGAGACAAAAGAGACGCCGGCAGGAACCCCGAAAGCGTAAGCCCCAAAACAGTCACATGAATAAATCCTGGGTTAATCTTGCCAAACCAGATTCTACCCTATCTGTGTTAACCCAGGGTTTTGCTGTGGTGTCTAGTGGAGCTGAATCCGTACCAGGGGAATCGGGGGACTCCGAACACCTCCCAGGCACAAGTGAAGATGATGTGAGGGCTCCTGGAGAACTCCACCCACTCAAAGGTCAGTACGGCACAGCTCAGTTACAGGACCCCACCCTTAGTAATGCATTAAGAAATGCCCAGGTCCTAGGCGGAACTTTGGTGGGAACCAGGTTAACCCCTTCATTCCCTCACTTTGCAGTGAAGAATGGCCTCTTGTATCAAGTAGTAAAAAGCAATGATAAAGTCCTTGTTCCCCAGTCTCACCGCTCCACAGTTCTGCAATTAGCATACACTCACTTGCTGGGAGCCCATTTGGGGGTAGAGAAAACAAAGGAGAGAGTATTGCAGAGGTTCTTTTGGCCAGGAGTTCACAAGGAGTGTGGAGAACTACTGCCGCAGTTGCCCCAAGTGCCAGGTCACAGCACCCAAACAGACTTACAGGAGTCCCCTCGTCCATTTGACAATCATAGAAACTTCATTTGAGAGGGTGGGAATGGATATGGTAGGCCCCCTCCCCTAGAGAGCCTGAGGCCATCAGTACATCTTAGTCATAGTAGACTATGCCACCGGGTATCCGGAAGCCATACCTTTACGAAAGGCCAATGCGTAACAAATAGCAAAAGAACTATTCGTCTTCAGCAGCCGAGTAGGGATTCCAAAAGAGATTCTTACAGACCAAGGGACCCCTTTTATGTCCAGAGTCATCGGGGAGTTCTGTGCTCTTTTGCGAGTGAAGCAGGTGAGGACCTTGGTGTACCACCCCCAGACAGATGGGTTAGTGGAGAGATTTACCAAGACTCTCAAAGCCATGCTGAGAAAGGCCATCAACAAAGACAGATGGAATTGGGACCAGCTTCTCCCCTACCTCCTGTTTGCAGTAAGAGAAGTTCCTCAGTCATCCACTGGTTTCTTGCCCTTTGACTTGTATTCCCATAAACTCCGGGGTCTTCTGGACATTGCCAAGGAAACTTGGGAGGAGCAACCCCATCCCCATCGTACCATGATTGAACATGTGGGGGCAATGCGAGACAGGATGGCTGCTGTGGTTCCCATCGTGAAGGAGCACATGGAGAAAGCGCAAGAGATCAGAGTGTCGCTTATAACAGAGCAGCCCAACCCAGAGAGTTCCGACCAGGAGATAGAGTCCTAGTGTTGGTCCCCATGGTGGAATGCAAGTTTTTGGCTGCCTGGAAGGGACCTTTTGAAGTACTGGAAAAGATGGGGGAAGTCAACTACAAGGTACGGCAACCGGGGAAGAGGAAAGGTTAGCAAATTTACCATGTTAACCTCCTAAAGAAATGGCATGACCGAGAGGCCGTGTTCAGTTGTCTTCCCCCTTGACAGCCTGAAGAACCAGAAGGGGAAGAAGTGCAGTTTGGCCCAGACCTCTCCCCACATCAACTGCAGCAAGCAAAGGAGCTAGTGGATGGCAAACAGGATGTCTTTTCATCCCTCCCAGGCTGCACCCACCTAGTGGAACATGAGATACGCACCCAGCCAAGAAAAACTGTGTACCAAAAGCCATATCGGATCACAGAGGCCCGCAAGAAGCTGATTGAGGAGGAGGTAAGGAAGATGTTGGAGTTGAATGTGATCAAAGTGCCTGGGTGAGCCCCATTGTCCTGACAGA
Organism: Chaetodon auriga; assembly: GCF_051107435.1. NCBI lineage: Eukaryota > Metazoa > Chordata > Actinopteri > Chaetodontiformes > Chaetodontidae > Chaetodon > Chaetodon auriga. The sequence continues at coordinate 27,342,646 of NC_135079.1, read as the reverse complement.
GAAGCCGGACAACACAGTATGTTTCTGTAATGATTTCAGAAAAGTAAATGAAGTGTCTGAATTCGATGCATATCCCATGCCTCGGGTTGATGAGCTAATTGAAAGCCTTGGCAATGCACGATTCATAACCACTCTTGATCTAACAGAGGGTTACTGGCAGGTTCCCTTGTCTGCAGAATCGAAGGAGAAGACGGTTTTTGCCACACCCGGGGCCTGTGGCAGTACAAGGTAATGCCCTTTGGTCTGTCTGGAGCTCCTGCCACCTTCCAGCGCTTGATGGATCAGGTACTTAAACCTCATAAAGACTATGCTTCTGCCTATTTAGATGATGTTGTCATTCGGAGCCCAGACTGGGAAAGCCACTTGCCTCAAGTACAAAAGGTCCTGGAGGCCCTCTGACAAGCAGGCTTGACAGCAACTCTCTAGAAGTGCAAGCTGGCCTTCAGTGAAACCAACTACTTGGGGTACACCATCGGACAAGGTCTCGTCAAACCCCAGGAGGCAAAACTCTATGCCATCCAGGACTGGCCAAAACTGTTGACAAAGAAGCAGGTGAGATCCTTTTTGGGCCTTGCAAATTATTACCGACGGTTCATCCCTGATTTTTCTAGGATAGCTGCCCCTCTCACAGAGCTGACGACCAAAAAGCACTCTTGGATGATGAAATGGACTCCAGCGGCAGTGGAAGCATTGGGCAACCTGAAGAGGCCCTTGTATTCCAAACCAGTCCTCACCGCTCCCGACTTCAGTAGGGAATTTGTGGTCCAGGCAGACGCCTCTGAGGTGGGTCTGGGCGCTGTGCTATCCCAGGTCAAGGAAGGTGAGGAACACCCGGTCCTTCATATAAAATCAAGATGGCGCCACGGACGGCTGCCTCGGTGTGTTGGTGCGCATTGTTTTGTTTTGTTTTGTGTTTTAAACCTGTTGTTTGTGACGGTTCCTGGAGCTCTTTCACCAGAGAAGAGCACATGAACATCAGGGGAGCAACACCAGAGGATTTATTTCCTAAATTTCTGCTCCCAACAGTGAAAATTTTGGACATACTGGTCAAAGGTGCGCTCACCCTTGCTCACGCAGTGAAACGCCGGAGGAGAGGAAAACGGGCCGGCGCGCTCATGCGCCTTTGCCAGTTATGGCAAGCCGTTCCTGCCAGAAATACGCCACATTCAGTCATGTTTCAACTTCATCACGGCGTAAAAAACGCACTTTTTTCAGATTTTACACCGTTTTTTACGCCGTAATGTGCAAAAAGAACGCCGCTTTTTACACCGTAATGAAGTCCTCCAGGAACGCGCGTAAAAAAACTGCATTTTCCTAGTATGATAATAATCTCCACCCTTCTTCTCTCTCAGCCACTGAACTTGAAGTATCTGCGCCCAATCGCTGATCAAGACAAGCAGACCAAATCAGCTCAGCACAAATCTCCTTTGTGGCAAAGTTTGTCCTGACTTACCTTGTAGTTTCTCGTAGGCTAATATTTTGGGTGATAGGCAGGAACATATCCCATAAATTAACTTTGTTGTTATTTTAAATTCCTCTTCCATGCATCGTTTATTTATTTTTCTTGGTCAATGCTTCTATGTTGTTGATTTTGTTGATTTTCACTGGTTTACTCCCTGGCCAATGAAGTGAAGAAGTGGTACAGTGGTTAGAGCTCTGGACACACATACACACACACAAACACACACACACACACACGTATGTATATGTATATGTAGCCAAAATATATGTCTATATATCCTAACAATGCATGGAAGGGGAGTTTAAGCAACGACAGAATTGAGAGGAAGTACAAGTACACACAGGTTTCTAACACAGGGCTGCAAAGTCAGTGGGTTTACATCCACACAAATACATACAATACAAAGGGTTCGAGTAATTAATGCCACTCGCACCTGTAAGAAGAATCGGGGGGAGACATTCCCCTTTATTTGTCACACACATGCACATGCTGGACACTGCACACGAGGTGAAATTTGACTTCCGCCTTTAACCCATCCTGGTCGTCCGTCCTCCGTGGCAGACCAGGAGCGGTGGGCAGCCAGACCGGCGCCCGGGGACCCATCTTCGGCGTCACCATTGGTCAGGTGGTGATCTTCTTGCATGTTTTTAGTGGGGGTATATTTTTAACGGAGGATACCCCAGGTGAACACGGGGAGAACATGCAAACTCCACACAGAAAGGCCCTCCTCGAGCAGCAGGCACCAAAGCTAAAAGGTCTCTGTTTCAAAGTCCAGAGCTCTAACCACTGTACCACTTCTTCACTTCATTGGTCAGGGAGTAACCCAGTGAAAATCAACAATGACATAGAAGCATTGACGAAAAAAAATAAACGATGCATGGAGGAGGAATTTAAAACAATGACGAAGTTAATTTATGGGATATGTTCCTGCCAATACTAAGCTACGAAAAACTACAAGGTAAGTTAGGACAAACTTTGCCACAAAGGAGATCTGTGCTGAACTGATTTGGTCTGCTTGTCTTGATCAGCGATTGGGCGCAGATACTTCAAGTTCAGTGGCTGAGAGAAAAGAAGGGTGGAGATTATTATCTTACTAGGAAAACGGCGTTTTTTACGCGCGTTCTTGGAGGACTTCATTACGGCGTAAAAAGCGGCGTTCTTTTTGCACATGAAGTTGAAACGTGACTGAATGTGGCGTATTTCTGGCAGGAACGGCTTGCCATAGCCAATGCAGATTACACACGTCGTTACCGGGAATATTTCTCTCTAACGTGCGTTCACTGCCCAACAAACTAGAGGAATTGCAACTGCTGTTAGGTAAAAACAGGGACTTTTCTTCATCTGCGGTTTTGTGCTTCATCGAGACATGGCTCTGTGGATTAATACCGGACTCTGTGCTGCAGCTGGCTGGCTGCCAACTCCACTGTGCGGACAGAGACATGGCACTTTCCGGCAAAACTAAAGGTGGAGGAATCTGTTTCTACATCAACAGCGGTTGGTGCAACGACGTGGCAGTGATCCAGCAGCACTGTTCTCCTGACCTGGAATCTTTCACCGTTAATTGTAAGCCTTTTTATTCACCCCGTGAGTTCGCTTCATTCATTCCGGTTGGCGTTTACATCCCGCCGCAGGCAAACATGCAGGACGCACAGCGTATGCTCGCCAAGCAGATACTGCGTATGGAGTGGACCAAGCCGGACTCCTTAGTTATTGTCCTTGGCGACTTTAACAAAGGTAACCTCACCCACGAACTCCCTAAATACAGACAGTTTATCAAATGCCCGACCAGAGAGGAGAATATTCTGGATCACTGTTACACCACAGTCAGGGATGCTTATCACGGCATCCCCCGTGCTGCACTGGGCCACTCTGACCATGTCATGGTACACCTGATTCCTGCGTACAGGCAGAAACTAAAGCTCTGCAAACCTGTAGTGAGGACATCAAGGAAGTGGACCAGCGAGGCTGTGGAGGATCTCCAGGCGTGTTTGGACTCTACTGACTGGGATGTGTTCAGGACTGCTACCAACAGTCTGGATGAGTACACGGAGACTGTGACGTCATACATCAGCTTTTGTGAGGACTGCTGTGTTCCATCACGCACCAGGGCGAGTTACAACAACAACAAACTCTGGTTCACAGCCCAACTCAGACAGTTAAGGTTGGCAAAGGAAGAGGCTTTCAGGAGTGGGGACAAAGACAGATGCAAAGAGTCGAAGTACAAGTTTAGCAAGGCGGTGATAGAGGCTAAACGACTGTACTCTGAGAAGCTCCAACACCAATTCTCAGCTAACGACTCTGCGTCTGTCTGGAAAGGGCTCAGGCAGATCACTAACTACGAGCCTAAAGCCCCCCACTCCATCAACGATCGACGCCTAGCCAACGACCTGAATGAGTTTTACTGCCGCTTTGAAAGACAAAGGGACAGTCCAGCAACCATCCCCCTCGACACCTCCCATCAGCTCCAGCTCCAGTCATCTCCACCAAGGCCCACCTTAAAGGCCCTCCCCTCCCCCTCCCCACCCACCTCAGTGACAACTCTTTCCATCCATGAGAGGGACGTCAACAAACTCTTCAGGAGACAGAACCCCCGGAAGGCAGCTGGACCGGATTCTGTTTCCCCATCCGCCTTGAAGCACTGCACTGATCAGCTGTCTCCAGTGTTCACAGACATTTTTAACACCTTACTGGAGACATGCCATGTGCCAGCCTGCTTCAAGTCCTCAACCATCATCCCTGTTCCCAAAAAGCCAAGGACCACAGGACTTAATGATTTCAGACCCGTCGCCCTGACCTCTGTGGTCATGAAGTCCTTTGAGCGCCTTGTGCTCTCACACCTCAGAGACATCACTGACCCGCTCCTGGACCCCCTTGCAGTTTGCCTACAGAGCCAACAGGTCTGTAGACGATGCAGTCAACTTGGCCCTCCACTTCATCCTCCAGCACCTGGACTCCGCAGGAACCTACGCTAGCATCCTGTTTTTGGATTTCAGCTCTGCCTTCAACACCATCATCCCAACTCTGCTTCAGGAGAAGCTCTCCCAGCTGAGCGTGCCTGACTTCACCTGCAGGTGGATTACAGACTTCCTGTCTGACAGGAAACAGTGCCTGAAGCTGGGGAAACACGTCTCCGACATAATGTCCATCAGCACCGGATCCCCCCAGGGCTGCGTTCTTTCTCCTCTGCTCTTCTCCCTGTACACAAACAGCTGGACCTCCAGTCACCAGTCTGTCAAGCTCCTGAAGTTTGCAGACGACACCACCCTCATCGGACCCATCTCTGATGGCGACGAGTCCACCTACAGGTGGGAGGTTGACCATCTGGTGACTTGGTGCAACCAGAACAACCTGGAGCTCAACGCTCTAACAACAGTGGAGATGGTTGTGGACAACAGGAAGAACTCAGCCTCACCTGTCCCCATCACCCTCTAGTGACTCTACTATTGACACTGTGGAGTCTTTCCGCTTCCTGGGAACTATCATCTCCCAGGACCTCACGTGGGAGCCAAACATCAGCTCCCTCATCAAGAAAGCACAGCAGAGGATGTACTTCCTACGGCAGTTGAAGAAATTCAGCCTGCCAAAGACAATGATGGTGCACTTCTACACAGCCATCATTGAGTCCATCCTCACCTCCTCCATCACCATCTGGTATACTGCTGCCACCGCCAAGGACAAGGGCAGACTGCAGCATGTCATTCGGTCTGCAGAGAAGGTGATTGGCTGCAATCTTCCATCTGTCCAGGACCTGTACGCCTCCAGGACCCTGAGGCGTGCAGAAAAGATTGTGGCCGATCCCTCTCACCCCGGACACAAACTCTTTGAGACGCTCCCCTCTGGCAGGAGGCTGCGGTCCATCAGGACCAAAACCTCACGCCACAAGAACAATTTTTTCCCGTCTGCTGTCAGCCATATCAACAAGGCCCGGAACCCCCCCGACACTCTTCACACTCCACCTCTGCCTCATCCTGCCACATTGACACACACAACTCTATGCGTTACATCAACGCTCAGTTTGGACTTTTTTCCGAAAAAACAAACAGACTGTTTCCAGAAAAAAACAAACAAAAAACAGACTTGTGTATATATATTTATATTGTTATATTTTGTACTTTTATTTTTACTAGATGTGTCTGCACCAACTTCACCACAACAAATTAACTGTTAGGATCCTGCTTACCTGTTCTCTCCTAGTGTGTCTCCTTGCCCTTTTTCCTAGTGTTTGTTGCCTGTCTGTTCTCCCCTGTCTGTGCCGCTGGGCGTTTCCCTATTCCCAGTCAGCTCCACCCCTGCAGGGGCTCACCTGAGAGGCATTGTTCCTGATTGGCACAGTATTTAAGGAGAGAGCCCTCTCCTACCTGTGCCGGATTATTCCTCATCCTTCCATGACGGTGTCTGGTCAAGTTAGCTTGAGTACTACGTGTCTTTTCCCCCTCTCCTCCAGAATCTCAGCTAATGCTCCACAGTTGTGCTTCACAGTGTGCTTCTTTGTTTCAGTGCCTACCTGCCGCTTCCACGCGTGCCTTGTCTTCAAACCCGCCTCGTCAGAGCTCCTTTCATTGTTTCCACTCCTTTTGAGTGCGCCTTTAGTTTTGTTGTTTGTCCACTCGTGCAAGTGTGCTTTTTGTTATTCCTTCTTGTTAATAAATCATTGTTTTTTTTTTGTTTTTTTTTTCATAAATCCTGTGTCCGGATCTGCATCCTTGGGCCCAAACAAACTTAGTGGCAGAAGCCTAACAGTAACGGTACTGCTCGCACACTTTGCCTGTTTTTCCCAGTTTATTGCACTGCCTCATCCTAAGCCTGCCCTGGTGGCAGACATTACCATATATATATATATATATATATATATATATATATATATAGCTACAACATGCAGTGTATATGTACAAGTCAAGTGTGAACAGAAATACAAACAGAAAAAGAAGTACTCGTGAGCACTGCACTGAGGCTTACATCTGCTGCACCACCTTGAATGAGCTGTTAATATGTGGACCTAATGACCAGTCATTGATATCCATTGTTTTTTGGCGGGAATTCCTTCTCTGTTTTTGTTGTAAATGAAAAAAACTTATCTAAGATTTTCTTTTACAAAAGAGTTTACTTCAGTGGCTGGATCCTGTCTACATGAAAAGCTTTTGAAATTAACGGTAGATTCATAATGATGAGATGATAGCAACCTGAAAAATAACAGCAGCTAATGTTGCAGCTTATTAGACTCAATTAGGTTTAGCTTAACTTCAACATTTTAAAATTTTAATTTTAAAAACCTTTTTTATTTGTAAACAGTTATGAAATAATGTCACAGATATGCAAATTAACAAGTGATGTAATCTGGTGACTTTCTGGACAATATTTAGTTACCTGCCATTGAAAATAGTGTGCAGCACATGCCACAAAACCAAAACCCTTAGCTGCTGTTTGTTAATGTGCTCTTTACAATACCGCTTAGTCAAAGATTGTAGTAAATAGGCTGTGTCTTTCTACTGTTCAGAAAAGAGCAACAAAGCCATGGGTGTCTCTCTAGATAAACACTGTGGGTGGTCTGCCAGTGTCAATTTAAGACAAGTAGCTAGCAGTTGTTGATAATAAATGACCAACAGCTGGCAGACAGTGTTAACGGAATATTTCTTTTAAATTTAAGCATACCTTTTTTTCGTTTTGTCACCAAGTGTCATTATCCTGTGTCTCCTTAACCTGCTCCCACTCCCTGAGTGGCTCTCTCCCACTCTCTTCCTGATTGTTGTGGAGTCAGAGCAAAGCCACACCAGAGGCACCTCATCTCAATAATCAAGACCTCCACTAAAACTCAGCCCTGCCACTTCTTCACTGCCAGATCGTAGTTTCTGGACCAGTCAGGCCTTGACCATACAGTATGTATACAGATTTGCAAAATGAACACTTTCCTCTTTGGACTTCTCATTCTCATGCAAAGGGAATTTTAGGTCTCTAAAACTGAATTATTTTGAATATGCCTTCTACTCCGATTCCTGTGATCGCTACATAGTTGCTCAGACTTTGTTGTTATGGAGCACTCGGGGACAGCACCTGGGGACAGCACTTGGGGACAGTAAAAAGCATTACAATTATAACATTGTCACAAGTGTGATGCTTAAATCATTCCATTCCACTGTACTCTCACTCACATTCAAATGTGACATCCTAATAGCTTTGGAAATATATCCAAAGGTATATAGTGGTTGCACTTGCAGATTTGCATATGATAGAGTGGGCTGTAGGCTTTGACAGAGGTCTGTGCTCTCCTACTGCCTTACTATTTAATCTGATTTCACTCCTGTTGGTGTACAGTGAGAATAAGGGTCATCTGCTGCCGTACAGAAACACAAACCCACACTGTCTCTCTGTTGCACACACACTCACACACGGTTGTCTCAGCTGTTATCGCAGGTGTTAGGGCATTGACAGAATTATACTATCAATTCCAGGAGCGCTCATCTACACTGAATTGCATATATGTGTAGGTGTGTGTGTGTGTGTGTGTGTGTGTTTGCCAGAGAGTGATAGGGAGAGAGATTAACCCATTGTCATGTTCTTTCACTGTCTCTCTGGCTTTTCATCCATCTCTATCTCTCCAGGGCTGCTGCAGTTGATTCTTTTAATGGAAAATTCAGTCCACCTCCACCTCCCTTTTTGACTTTCTCTCTGACTCTTTTCCCTTCCTCTTCTGCATTCTTTTCTTGTCATCTCTCTCTGCGTATCTCTTTCTGCCTCCCTCCTTCTCACCTGCCAAAATATCACAGTGTTTTCTCCTCTGTTTTTCTGTTGCTCATACTGATCAATGCAATTGAAAGGCCAAATGGGGGGAGTTGGTGTTCTTGGTGACGGGAAATGGAAAGCAATAATACAGTGGAGGGGAAAGAGCGACAAGGAAAGTAAATCTTTTTCTCAGGCTTTCTACCTTCAATCCTCTAGTCATTCCTTCCCTACCACACTTCCTATATTTTCTCTCACACTGTGCTTCTCCATCCAGACCAAATGCTCCTTAGAGAGGCACAGTGTTAAATCACCAAACTGTATGTCAGTCCATCAGCAATCACTCTGCAGGCAGTGGTGGAGGATGCATTCAGATCTTTTACTTACGTAAAAGTACTAATACCATACTGTGTAATATTGTGTTACAAGGCAGAGTCCTGAACTGAAAATGTTTAAGTGAAAGTTTGTAAGTATAAGCAGGGAAATTATTTGTATTAAAAGTACCTGAAGCGGAAAATTGGGACTGTTATGTTACTACATATGACCATTGGATTATTATTACTCATAATGTAAAAGCAGGATTTTACTGTTGTATTTCTTTCAGGTGGAAGTACTTTTTAACTATTTTAAATAGGACAGCAATTTCATTGTGGATTAATCTGCTCATTCATTTCTCCTTTCTCATTTCTCTTAATCAATTGTTTGGTTTTTAAGAATTCAGAAAATAATGAGAAATGCTATCACAATTGCACGAAGCCCAAAGTGGCATCTTTTGTCCATCTAATAGTAGAAAAAACTTAATTATTGTTTACTACTTACTTGATAAGCTGGAAACATGTATTGTTTCCAGCTTTTCCATGTATTGTACATGTATTGTACAATATTGTTTCATGGAAAATGACAGCTGATTATCAAAATAGGTGCCAAGGTAATTGATGAATCAGTTAACCTATTGGTGATTTCAGATGTACTGCCTGGTAGTTAAATCTATTATAAAACATATTTCATAAGACCTTTGTTTTGTATGCACAAATCTTCATTTGTAAAATATTTGTAAACTATTAACTAAAGCTGTCATATAAATATTATGGAGAAAAAAAGTGCAATATTTGCCTCTGAAATGTAGTGTAGTAGAAGTAGAAGGTGGCTGCAGTGCAATGACATTCCACTAATGTCTGCAGGAGAGAGGATACAAAAGAAAGGAGAAAATAGACGAGAGTGAGACCAAAAGCTCCAAGTAAGAGAACAGACAACAAAAAAATGAAGTGACAGAAGAAAGCAACACAAAATAGATGCAATTTGATTCTTATTTAAGGCTGTGTTACCCACATGTATGGTCTAGGTTTGCCACATACCTCTCAACACTGGGATTTGAAAATGGAGGAAATTTTTCGGCACCCTACCCTTGGCTGTCTCACCACACTCTGGCACTGCTCAGATACACCTCACATTTAGCCAGTGTTACACACAGTGAATGCAAAAATCACCACTATGTAATTAGTGGCTTTAGAGAAACATCAGAGAAACAAGGATTGGATTAACTAGTTCCGACATTAAGTAAGTAACGCAACAATTATGTGGTCAGAATCAGATACCTGGTTGAAAGTGAAATTCAGTTAATATCCCTGCATTGTGTTAATAAAAACACAAAAGGGCATATATATTCAGCACTTGGCTTATTTATGTATTAGTTGAAGGATATGTACACATCACTTACACATCATGCTTCAGTTGTGATTTTGTGAGAGGTTACTGGCAAATGAGACAACTGGTAGGAGAGGGTGATCACGAAAATGGATGGCAGAGATATTATAAATGCAGTTATTGGCAGAGAATGTTTCTGTGTCTCTTGGGCGTACTTATGCTTGGCAGATTTGTCATGCTGGCACATGCTGTTTTTCTCTCTGCGTGACATGCCGTTTGGCACATTTTACAAAAAGCATGACTTTGACTGACATACAGGTAAGCCTCCTCCCATTTGGTGAGGTAGTTGCACAAACTTGTTGCCTTTTTGGCAGGCACTCCATCCCTCTCACGTTTGTCCTTCTTGTTTTTTGGTGGGTGTTTTTTGAGTCGAATGACTCCTCATCAGTGGATGTTATAGCTAATGTTCTACACACGGCCACCTGCAGTAACAGAGGGGAATGGAGCAAACATAAAATAGGCAGTCATGCCTCCCGTCAGCATTACAGCTAATCTTTTTTGTTTGTTTGTTTGTTTGGAACGGTTGAAAATATAGGAGATTCATGGGAAAATATTTATACAGGAGGACACTGAGACAGAAGGGTATATATGGGTTGACAGGTCAGGCTTGCCACCTGTCATGCAAAATATGTGTACATCATACAGTGCCGCCCCAAGAATTTTTTCAAGGTTGTGGTCACTGAAAATCTTGAGATGGCTGGCAGTTCTGATTTAATTTGTCTCTAACTAATCTCGTTTTGCATGGATTTCTTAATAAAATTGCTGCCTATCTGTAAACTAGTAACCAGTATGCTGGACCTGAATTGCACTTCAACACTTACATACACTGTAGCGTGAAGAGGCAGGAATTAAATACACTTCATTTTTAAAGCGGGAAACCTAACAGAAGTGTGACCAACTGAGACCGTTCCAGTGGCAAATGTTAAAAAATCTGCCGCCTGCAGCACTCACGGACCACCCTGTACTATGCTAGCTGGCCTGCGGCCCTCAGGGAATAGTTATTATGGCTAGTTTTCACAGCCACCCTCGCTCACTGGCTTCGTCCCTGGCTTAAAACAACATGAGCACTGAGGTGTGTGGACGTGGAAAGGGGAGAGGGGTGGAAATGTGTGATTCTACCCATTGGCCTACTGTGGACCTCAGAGAGCCTCCCAAAGGCACACCCTTCATCTGTTGTGTCCATGTGCTGGTGGGCGAGCACTACCCTGACACCAACAAAACCTACCCCTGTCTCAAAAACCCTATCAGGATTTACATCCCTCACCAAAAGTAAACCTAACAGTTATAAGGCTCTTGTCTGACACAGAGCATCTGGTCAGCCCGCGGAGGGCATTTAAGCAATTTAAGCGTCTAAGCAATAGTTATTAATCAATCACAAAGATATTTTTGTTTCACAATTGCAAAGCTGAGTAACAATAAAATAAAAATATAAAAGGAACTTTATCTTGGCCCCAAAATCTCCTGCAGCATATAGACCAAGAGTGTCCAAAGGACCATAGAAAGAGGTGGCTGATGTCGGTCGCCCACGAAATCAACACCTCTGCGTCTGATTTTGAATTAGAAGCTACCTGGAACAAAGTTTCATTTGGGACAAAGGTTCTGAGTCTCTAGGTCATTGAGCAGAGGCAAAAAAAATCTGTGGTCTCAGTCTGTGGTCTGAGTTTCCACAGAGATGAACAGAGACCGTGAGTGGCTAGAAACAGCTGCTTATATACAGCTCTCCGCTGAAGCAATAAGTGTTTCTAACACTGCTTGTGTAAAACCTAGGCCTCCCCTCTCTGGGTTGCTGAATTTTGTTAGTGACTTTCCAGACCATTCAAGTTGTCGTTTTATGTGAACTAAGCTCTCTGTAACCAAAGGAGACTTATCATATCATGAATTGGAAAGAGAAATACCAAGAAAAGGAAATTTATTATCTTGAATAAGTATAATCAATGAGTAAATGAATGTTTAAGTGATAAACTGATTAAATGATAAAATGGGTAAATGAGTAAAATATAGATGACTAAAATGATCATGCAAGTGATAAAGATGTAGAGATGAATAACATGGTTCAAAATGAGAAAAGAATATAACTCAATGGAATATAACCATGAGTATATGAGATTACAATAAGTGAATACTGCAAAATTAATGAAATATTAGAATTAATTACATTTTAGTATTGATGGATAGAATACCTCAATAAAAACCTTGATTTTTATGTCTTAAAGTTCATTAAAAGGATGTACTGTAAATGTCAGTGTAGTTTGAGATCATAATACTATATACATTTCTTACGCACACCCTTTTTTTGTCATTGTTTTTTCAATCTGTGATCAAAGATATACACCGTGTTTAGAAGCATAATTTTACACCATTGTCCCTTCAGCTCTACAGCATCAGAGTCATGGAAACCATATAACAGCAATAAGTAATAATTAAACTCCAGACGATTCAACAACAATTGCATAAACCTAAACCATTCCCTCAACAACATTCACCTTTTAGTTTGACCTATATTCCATCATTGAAATATTCACAGCACATCTTGTGTCTGCAGATACATTTGTGAAAGCATTTCTAAAAAAAATTCATAAAATTATGCTAACTGCAATATAGAAAATGAGATACACTTGATACAGCTGTAGCTCAGGAGGTAGAGCATTCGATCCCTGGCCTTGGCAGTTCACATGCCGAGGCATCTTTGGGCAAGATACTGAACCCCCCAAAAAAACTGCCCCCAATGCTGCGCCATTGGTGAAGTCATATGTACGTTGCTTTGGATAAAAGCATCTGCCAAATGACTAACTGTAATTGTAATTGGAAAACACAAAAATATCCACACGGTTCATGTAACTATAACATAGTTCATATCTAAATAGTCCTGGTACATTATCAATATTTTTCCAAACCATGGATAAGAGCTCACTTATCTTAGTTGTTTTAAAAGGGTTGAGGGCAAGACAGTGCTGTAATTGAGTATCCCAAATACTAACTGTAAGTTGTAGTTGGCAGTGTTGTAGGTTAGCAGCCAAATGGAGAGGAAATATCTGTTATCATTTTGATAGAAATCTTCTCATGTAGCACTTAAGAAAACCACACACTCATCAGATCTGATTTTAGTTTTACATTGGCTGGAGGTGGAAAAATACAGAATTTGGTAGGTAGTCACATCTAAGTTTAGGTTTATGTCTTACAGTGTATGGAAAACATGTCCAGCCAATGTCCACACCCTCCATGAAAAGGATATAGTAATTTGAACAAACAGTGCAATAAGGTGAATGTCAGGGGATATGATGTATGTTTGCTGCAGTTTTCATGATGTATGCTGGCAAGACATTTTACATAAAAATTTCAAGACAGATATGAAAAGACAGAAAGTGAGTCATACCAGTTTGTCATCTAGCCTTGTGGTTTGCCTAACAAACACTGAAGTGACCTGACTGACCAATCAGCTAAGTGACATTAGCAGAGTGATTAACAAGCACCCTGCTACCAGGCTACACCAGCAGCACTGCAGAAGATGATTCTTGTGTGTATTTATGGACAAGAGACACACACAAGAGCTTAAGTATCCAAACAGAGACAAGTAGATGTGTGTCTGTAGCTTTACAGACTAACCACGTCAAAGTGTGTGTGTGTGTGTGTGTGTGTGTGTGTGTGTGAGAGAGAGAGAGAGAGAGAGTGAGTGAGTGGTAAAGCAGACGTGCTGCTATGACCCTGACTGTGTGACAGACTACCTGTTCTCCTTCCCTTGTTTTCCTTAAACCTAAATATGTACATGTCTGTGGAAAGCCAGGAAGGGCAAAAAATGTGAAAAACTGACATCTGAAGTATGATAACTTGTTCTCGAGATGTTGTGAACAATTATTTAATTTGACACAATACTTTAACAGCTTACATAACACACACACACACACACACACACACACACACACATATATATATATATATATATATATATATATATATATATATATATATATATATATATATATATATATATATAGATAGATAGATAGATAGATAGATATTTAGCATGAGCATCGTACACAGGAACATCTGTACCGAGTATGGGCTGGAGGTCCCAGGATCAAGATGGAAGACGCCTCCAAGGGTGATCCAGAATGGCCGAGCCAAGATCCTGTGGGACTTCCAGTTCCAGACAGACAAACTGGTGAGGGCAGACCAACCAGACATAGTGGTGGTAGACAAAGAACAGAAGGCAGTCACAGTGGTGGATGTAGCAATCCCAAGTGACAGTAACATCAGGAAGAAAGAGCACGAGAAGCTGGAGAAATACCAGGGTCTCAAGGAGGAGTTGGAGAAGATGTGGGGCATAAAGGCAAAAGTGGTCCCAGTAGTGATTGGGGCACTTTGAGCGGTAACCCCCAAGCTGGGAGAATGGCTCCAGCAGATACCAGGAAGAACATCTGAGGTCTCTGTCCAGAAGAGCGCACTCTTCGGAACAGCCAAGATCCTGTGCAGAACCCTCAAGCTCCCAGGCCTCTGGTAGGGGACGTGAGCTTTAAGGAGGCTCAATACAGCCCCAGGTGGGGCGAGAAGAGGTTTTTTATATATATATATAAGAACTGGAAAACATATTGTTAAGTTTTTCCTAATTGTTTTTGAATATTTCAACAATATGTTAACAGCAATGTTACTTCAGATGTCCATTTCACATGCCGTTGGCCTCCCTGGCCCTCAACACTGTGTCTTGGTAGTTAGTATTTGCAGGGTGTGTCTTCAAAACTGTGGTTTGTTTTGTAATCCACATAGCTGAAGAAGTAGATGCAAACAGTATCTGAGAAATGGTGTATAAAAGAGAAAATTGGTGTGCAAAATTTAATATCCTCTCTGGGATGCTAAAGAAGCATCTAATGTGCTCTTGTCACATAGCATATTGACTTTGTGTATGGAAGACATACTGAGGAGCTGCCCCCCAAACCCCCGATGGCGAGTGAGTATTCTGGTCAAAACAAGGAATTAAAGACTCTGTCATCTACCCCCTCCTCTGAAACACGCCTGGCCAGAATTGTCCAGAAATGTCATGTCCTGCTGCTAATGAGGTGTGTGTGTGTGTGTGTGAGTGTGAGAGAGTGCGTGTGTGTGTGCATGTTTGTGTGCGTGCGTGTGCGTGTGCGTGTGTGTGTGTGTGCGTGCGTGTGTGTCTGTGTGCGTGTTGGGCTAAGAGGAGTTTAGGGCTTGCATGTCTCCAGAAGGAGCGAACGCACACACACTCACTGACATTTAGCAGAACCATAGACAATTTGGTTTCAGAGTCTGGCCTTCAATCTGCCAGGCCCTAACCATTATTTCCTTTGTCTTACCCTCACACACACACACACACACACACACTCTCACACACACCCTTATATTTTCTGTGAATTATTTTCTGTACTTAGCTGTTATTCTCCTCTCCCCGTGTTTATTATTCTCTCTATATTACATTTTGTAGTTATTCCCTCTCTTTCCATCTGCCCTTGGATCCTTGTTGTTGAACTAAACTGAACCACTGAAATACCAATCTTGATAACATAAACACAGATTTAATTTCATTACCCAACCAGAGAGTAATCTGGTACAGTGTGACTTGGTCTGCACTGCCCCCTTGCAAAACCATTTCAGCTCTAGTGAGGTGTCCATTCAGAGCAGTCCAACAGACAGTGCTCCAGCAAAAACATTAAATCCTTTATTACATAAAATGGCTCTCCAGGCTTTTGATACCATAACTGAATTTTATGGGAGACAACATTTTAAAAGGTACAGTTGAAATAGAGAGTTGATGAATTTCTAATTGGGGTCAAGTACTGTATAAAACTGTATGGTACAGAGTGTAGGGTGAATCTGCCAAAACACAAGTTATCCATAGAAAAATGTGTGTACCATTTAGGCTAAAGAAGAAAGAAGAAACATACTTTATTTATCACACACACTACATGCACAGGACATGCACACGCCATGCTTTGTGAAATTATTTCTCCGCATCTGTCCTCCGTGGCAGACTAGGAGTGGTGGGCTGCCAGCCGACAGCGGTGCCCGGGGACCCAGTTCTTTTTTCATCACCTGTGGTCAGGTGGTGATCTTCTTGCATGTTTTTAGTCGCGGTATATTATTCATGGAGGATACCCCAGGTGAACACGGAGAGAGCATGCAAACTCCACACAGAAAGGCCCCTTTCCTCGAGCAGCAGGCACCAAAGGCATGGTGGAGGACACGCCCCCAATGTCCACAGCGGGAATTGAACCTGGGACCTTCTAGCTGTGAGGTGACAGTGTTGCCACCGTGCAACCGCCAAAATATGCATACTCACTTGTTGTGCTCTTAATTGTAAGTGTTAGGATTTCTGTCTGTCCCTAGTGTTTTCCTTTTCACCCTTTCCCATCATGTTATTTTTCTGTCTGTGTGAGGCTGGGCGTGGTTTTCTCCACTCCCTGCACTCACCTGCCTAATCACCTGTGCACCTATTGTGCATCACACTCATTAGACCAACAGTCTTTAGTCTGGCTTTCTCCTCTAGCGGTTGCCAGATCGTCCTGATCATCATTGATGTTGCTAGGGTCTCTTGGGGCTCCAGGCAAGAAATCCCTGGGGACCCCACCCCACCCATGCATGCTGCAAAAATTTGTTTTTTGCACACATGAATGCACAATTTCCAGGACATTTGAGATGAATACTGGAAAAAAATAGATTTGTGGTTCTCAAAGTGAGGTCTAGGGGCCAACCGAGATCCCTGAAAGCTCAGGCCTATGAATAATCGTTGTTGCAAATAAGTGGCCAGGGCCGCCCTAGTGTCCAGGGGCTCCAAACAACTGCCTGGCCTACCTGTCCGCAAGCCCCACCCCTGTTGGTTTTCTATGTCAATTGGAAATATTGTGATCTAATCTAAATAAAATAGTTAATGGCTCTAAATGAAAATATCAGTGTGGTATTAACATTTGCCTTTCCATAGATCATATTTAGGATATGAGAAGTTGATATGTGCTGGTTTTGTTCATTTCTTTGAGATAAGTACTGACCATTACTTGAGAAACTACTTCTATTGTGGAAAAAAAAAAAAAAAAGAATTACTTTGAAGCCCCCTGAAGTGATTTATTTATTTGTTTTTGTGACCCCTAGCTCAGAGAGGGTCTTGTGAGTATTGCACAAGTACTGTGAAGCTTATACTGTGAGGTGAAAAAAGAGAAGAAAAAATCCCCCCACACAGAGTCTGATGATAGAACGCACCCATTTGCCACAGGTGCATTCAATCAGCTGATTATATTTCTTTTTGCCTCACTATATATGCCTCATAATACCCGTGTCTGGATATTTACTTGAAGAATACCTTGTCAGAGTTTGCAGTGTCACAGATAAACGATACCTCCAAGGGGGGCTTTAAAACCACTCAGTCAGTAATTCTTTGTTTTTCATTTTGAGCCCTTTATTCCACCACCTCACCTGCTGCGGTTTGTTTGGATGTGTGAACATTTTTGTGTTCAAACTGGACTTCTATACAAGCAGCAAAAGAAAGGCACTTGCCAAAACCTTTTCAGAATCAGAATCAGAATCAGAAAAAGCTTTATTGCCAAGTACGCTTTTACACATACGAGGAATTTTTTCTGGTGAAATTGGTGCATGACACATCTACTAAAGTAAGAGCATAAAATATAACAATTTAAATATATATACACAAGTCTGTTTTTCTGTTTTTCAGAAAGAAGTCCAAGTTGAGCGTTAATGTAACGCATAGAGTTATATTTATATCAATGTGACAGAATGAGTCCGAGGTGGAATCCAATTACTGCATCATACATTGTTAATCGATATATTTGACATCAATACAACGTTGCTGCACAAAACTTGACATCAAATTGACGTTGATTTGTTGTCTGGAAACAAGGCATTGAATTGATGTCACATTGATGTCCCAATAAAACTGCTCAAGTTGAAGCATTTTGCAATGGGTGTGATTTTTTTGTTCTTGCTTTAGGGATGATAACAGACAAAAGACTTAGCAACTAGCATGAAGCTATTAAAGTCTCAATCTAAATATTCATGCAGAAAATACATCAACCAACATCAGCCAATCCGCTTCAACCTAGTTGTTTACGATTTGCCCCTCGATGTCATCATAAGCCAAAGTCCCACCTCACAGTGCGCTCTGAGACACTCATAGGCACACAGGTGTTTGGGGGCGTGCCCAGATTCGCACCCGGCACAAGCCGGGAAGTCAGGTCTTCTGCAGTGTCTTCTCAACCGGCGACTGTGTTCGTCAGCACTGCTAAAAGCTTTTTGTTGGTAAGTACGCACATTATGGTCATATTGTTGTCATTATTAGTGTACAGTGACCTTAAATTGTAAAGGGTGTATCGTCAATGTTTCAAAATACGTGACATTAAGCGATGTTAATAGCAGTTAGCCAACTAGTAGCTAACGCTAATGGCTATATGCCTATTCATGCTCAACTGCAGTAAATGCCACTATTTAAAATAATGTGCAATTTATCCGTATTTAACGTGACTCAAAGTCCGTGAAAATGCCCAGTAATTAGCCACCAGTTTGGGGGGAGTTATACCGAACTAATAGTTAGCAGTTAGCCAGCTAGCTAACGCTTAATGAGCGTCCCGCCACCACTCCCATCCTGGTGAGTGACAGACAAGCCGCCTCAGACATGACTGGCAATACAGCGGGATGGTTCTGTTCTGGCCCGCCACTGAGTCAGATCATTTTTAAAACGTCTTTTAAAACGTAGGGACAACAATCCAACCTCAGTGTATTTAATTTTTTAATATATCAATCCCTGTCAGCAGGGAATAGCAACTCAAAGTACGTCATGACAACTTGTTAGAGTTAGCAAAACAAGTTTAAATTCGGCGTTTTGACATTATAGCGGGGGGGGTTGTTTTCCCCCACGGCGCTAACCTGACCGCTTTCTGCATAGATATGCATAATTCTGCTGCTGCTTCTTCTTCTTCTCGTCCTTATTAATTTGGCGGTCGGCAAACAATGTAGAGGTGCATTACTGCCACCCTCTGACGCTACGACGTTAAAACATCTGATTGGCTACCTATATCCCCTTGGTATAAAAAATGCGTTTGTGGATCGGGTCACGTCAGGGGAGTCTCAGAAATATTCACACACAAATGCGCAGAGGTTCACAAAATAAAAGCATTTGTGTATCAACATCCACATATGTTTTGATGAAAATTGCAAATACTTTTTAAATACAAAATTTTAAATACAATATATAAATAATGTGCAAAGGTGTGGGAGTGCTGTACTTCTTGTTTACATTGTTGACAATGGGTTAAAAATAAAAAATCCATTAGAAAAAGTTAGAACTCACAAAAATACACAACCTGATGTAATTATAAGCTATTTGCACAAGAAATGGATGAGATATGTTAAAAATAAAATTCAAAAAACACAAATGTGTAAAGGTGTAAGTAGTGTTCTTTATCAGTTTTAACACTCCCCTCACAGCACCAGAAACCTATTGTATGAATAAATATAACATCTACCATGAAATTTCCTCAATTTGTATATATTTTTCCACTGTACTTTGGCCTGACCTTGATTTAATTGTGTGTATGTCTTTGACAGAGTCCTTACAAATAAACTTATGTCGGGACTTAATATGGATGGTGGTGGTGGAAAGGGTGTCTTTCGAAGAATGACCCTTTGCAAGGTCATGATAGGTAAATAGAATTTCTGTTTGTGCACTATCACCTAGGTTTTGACTGACTTGCCTATTGCCTATATAATATGTAAGAAGTTTTGATACATATTTAATCCTCAATGAAACCAGACGGGGTGAGGAGGCAATCCTCAGTCTGCAGGACTGCTTCAGTTGTACAAATTGGGATTTATTCAAAGGCGCATGCAGCAACCTGGATGATCTCACAGAGGAAGTCACAGCATACATAACTTTTTGTGAGGACTTGGTCATCCCCCGTAAACATATCTCCATCTATCCCAATAACAAACCCTGGGTGTCCAAATCAATCAAAAACACAATTAAACAGCGCAATATCTGTTACAATTAAGGTGACACCACCAGGTACAGAGAGCTACAGAAACAAGTTAAAAGCGAACTTAAGCTTGCCAAACGTAGATATAAAGACAAAGTGGAGTCACTTCTCTGCCACAATAACTCCCACCCAGCCTGGGATGGGATAAAGTCAATGATTGGAATACAGTAGGAGAGCCCCAATCTCCTTTGGAATTAAGTCCGACCACAATCTGTCCAATGAACTCAACAGTTTCTATAATTGTTTTAACATTCATGATTTTAGTAAAGAACAGTCCCCCTTTAAGGTTGCGGCACCTGGGCAGAACCCCATCCATATTAGCAAGGGCATGGTCCAGAGGCTTTTTAGGGCCACAAACTAGAGGAAGAGTCCGGGCCCCGATGGCACTGGTGGCCGCATCCTTAAGAACTGTGCTGAACAGCTGGCAGAGATCTTCTCTTTCATTTTTGAAGGTTCTCTCTATTTCCACAAGGTCCCCAGTCTATGGAAAGACTCCACAATTGTTCCTGTGCCAAAAGTCAGTGCACCCAAGCAGCTCAGCGACTATAGGCCTGTTGCATTTACCTCTTTAGTGATGAAAACATTTGAAAAAATTGTGAAAAATGCTCTTTTAAACTCTGTCAAAGATGATTTGGACTCCCTCCAATTTGCATACCGGTCAGGTAGGGGGACTGATGATGCACTATGCACTTTATTGGACTTGGTACTTGCACACTTAGAGGTGAAAACTTTCCACGTCTTATTTTTATTGATTTTTCTTCTGCTTTTAATTGTATTCAGCCACACATTTTAGCAGTTAAAAAACGTACACAACATTGACTCAGGAATTTTATGCTGGCTAATGGATTTTTTAACTGACAGATCTCAGCGTGTTAGAGTCAATGATGTTTTATCAGATGCTCTTATCTCCTCCACTGGTTTACCACAGGGCTGTGTCCTTTCACCTCTTTTATTTGTTTTATATACCAATATGTGCCAAAGTCAACACCAAGGATGATTTATTGTTAAATTTGCTGATGATTTTGTCATTGTGTCTCTTTTAAATTCAAATGACCAAGACCATGGCTCTGTGGTGCCAGATTTTATCAGTTGGTGTAATTTATCCTTTTTAGACATCAATGTGAACAAGACCAAGGAGATGATAATTGATTTTAGAAAAAAAAACAAGATGCCATCTCCCCTGTAGTTATTAATGGTCTCGCTGTGGAAATTGTAGAGAATTATAAATACCTTGGGACTTTTATTGAGAACAGACTAACCTTTGAGCATCAGATTGACCAGGTATGCAAGAAAGCTCACCAACGCATGTATTTTTATTGCAAGCTCAGGCAGTTTAATGTGGACAACACTTTTATGAGGATGTTTTACTGTTGTTTTATTGAATCTGTTCTTACTTTTTCTTTTATCTGCTGGTATGGGTTTTTAAACTTAAAAAACAAAAACAACAAACAAACAAAACAAACATCTGCATCGTATTATAAATGAGTGTAGCAAGATTGCTGGTGCTACCTTAAATGACCTGTCATCCATCCATAAGAACAGAGCCATTAAGAAGGCATGGTCCATTCTGGATAATCCCAGTCACCCTCTGCACCCAGAGTTCAAACTGCTTCCGTCTGGCCGTAGATTTGTGTCCAAGAGATGTAAGACCAACAGATACGAGAACTCTTTTTTACCCACTGTCATAAGTGTTTTCAACTAGTTCTATGTATTGTTTATGTTGTTTTATTGTACCATGTTTTTTATGCTGTATTATTATGTCCACTGTCTGGTGGGTTTTCATGTCATATTTAAGTCTATGTATGTATGAATGTGTTCCCTCTGCTGGCTGCACAACAAATTGCCCCATTGAGGATAATGAAGACACCTTGAACCTTGAACCTCCAAAGTGGAGATTTCTGAAAATGCCGGTTATGTGTTGGTGAGTAAACAGGGTTAAACGGTGTTTTAAGTTCCGAAATGTCACAACATGCGACTGTAAATACTTAACGTCATGTGAGTGACCTATGTTTACGCTTTGTTTGGCTACTGATCGTGGATGCTGCTCAGGTGATACTAATTTATACATTTTTGCAAACACTTTTGGCCTGTTTGCATTTGAAAATACAACTGGTTTACTATGCCGAGGAGCAGAGGCGAGGAGTGCATGGAGGGCTGCAAGTTTACTACAGCTTTCTCTTCCAAGACGTAGCCATATTGCCTGCCAATGTTGCCGCCGTCGGCTTTGGATACGACCTGGGTGAACTGCGATCTGGTGAGAAAACTTCGAGAAAAAAGTAGTCCTCCCGAAGGAATGGCATGAAAACTTCAGAATGTCACACTCATCCCTTCTGTCACTTTTGGAGTTACTGCATCCCTATATAGAAGGCCAGACTACTTTCATGCGGTCGCCAGTCAGTGTACTGAAAAAAGTTGCCCTCACCCTATACTATTTAGTTGATGAGGGTAGACTACATCAGACGGCAAACGCATTCGGTCTATCTAGGACGGCCGTTTCTATATAATCAGAAAGGTGTGTAGAGTAATAACTGTCCACCTGGGTCCTAGAAATATAAAATTTCCGAAAACCGAAGCTGCTGTCCAGCAACTTGTGCAGGGATTTGAAGATTCTCATGGCCTCCCTCGGTGCCTTGGTGCTTTGGATGGGATGCATGTAGAGATCAAGCAGCCATCAGCCAATTCCTCTGATTACATCAACAGAAAGGGGAGGTTTACCTTGAACATTGAAGCTACCTGCGATTACAAATATGCCTTCATGGACGTAGTAGTGAAATGGCCTGGGAGCGTGCACGACGCCTGTGTTTTTGCAAACTCCCCACTTAACACATCCTTGAAAGATGGAAGCATCCCTCCTTGTCCAAGGCAAATCATAGAAGATGAGGAGGCCATAGCTGTTGACATACTAGGCGACCTGCGTATCCACTGCTCCCATTTCTTATGAAGGAATATGTTAATGGGGGAAGCACTGCCAAGGAGCAGTACTTTGGACTATCTTTGTGCCTAGCACGGATGGTCATAGAATGTGCTTTTGGGAGGCTGAAAGCCCGGTTCGGAGCCCTGAGAAGGGCTATGGACATTGATCTGGACAATCTTCCCTTTGTAATTTATACATGTTTCGTGTTGCACAATTATTGTGAGGCTTCTAGGGACACAGTAGCTGACAACAGTGTTACTGAGGCAATTCAATACAACAGGAGAAAACCAGCCAGACACACAACCTGCTGCCAGATGAGACTGCATGACAGCAGAAGGGAAAAGGGTCAGGAGAATCCTCTCTCAATTCCTGGATCCATAAAAGGGACAATCTTCTCTCCAGTGTGTGTGACATTTGTGTGATTGATATAACAGACAGTATGAATGTACATAGTCTTTCCTTCTACTCTCCTTGTGTTTGGTTGTATTGTTTTTGTTTGTTTGTTATATTTTCCTTTCCACTATGTAAAGCAACCCTAAGCTTGAGAAAGGCACTATATAAATGTAACTTATTATTTCTTATAAAGTTCTCATTTCATAGTTCTCAATATTTTCATTATGTTCATCACAGGCCTAAAAACTATGTGCACTGTGTTACATGCCAATAGGTGCTATAATGTTTTAGCTACATTTCAAGGTGTTAAGCATTTAAATTAACATGCCAAAGGATATTTGTTCACAGTTTTCTGTTATTTACATTGGACGTTGTTTACAAATCACTTGGATGTAATCTATTGACATTGCCAAGTGTAAATATTTGTTGTTTGGTAGAATGCCATTATATAAAGAATGAGAAATTCTAAATGGTCATGTGTGAAAACTTTCTAAAACAGGTTTATCTAGCTTGGTTTGACCCATATTAAATGATCGCACATCTTCAGTTTTCAGACATTTTACTTCTCACAATATCTGACACTTAACACAAATTCAAATTGGCTGTTTGTCATTAAGCCTGAAAATTGGAGGACAATCATAGTAGTGCAAATAAGCTGCCTCTGTAGAGCAAATTGTCAAATAATAAATAATTAATAAACCAGATCATCATTTGAGGGGTTATTATTATTATTATTATTATTATTATTATCATTATTATTATTATTATTATAACTAATTATTACCATAACAATAATAATAATAATAATAATAATAATAATAATAATAATAATAATAATAATAATAATAACAATAATAATAATAATAATAATAATAATAAAATCACAGAAGGAGCGTTCCCTTGACACAAGGCTACCTTGTTTGTACATAGTACCCATTTTTAAACTCTTGGTACAAAAATATTGGAACTGTTCGGGGTAACATTTCACACTAAACATCCCCAAAAACAAGTGAACCGACGTGCCTTTTTTTTTTTTTTTTGGAAATCACTATTACAGCTGGTAATACATGAATTGATACTTGCCATTTTACATCTCAAAATATAGCTGTGCAGGAACAGTCATAACACACAACAATTATTTGAAGACATAAACCATCAGAGGTAAGATTTCCCTATCTTCCATAAGGGCTTAGGTATATGAAAACTGATGCATGCCCTCAACAGGTGTGTGTGTGTGTGTGTGTGTGTGTGTGTGTGTGTGTGTGTGTGTGTGTGTGTATGTGTGTGTGTGTGTGTGTGTCAAATCTGATGTGTTGATGGTGCTGAGTGGCACTGCATTCTTTGTTCTATTAGCAGCTGAGGAGTTGGGTGGGAATGATTGCTGAATTGGTGCTGAATTTGGGAAATATGACTGTAGTGGTGGCGTGTGTGCATATGGCACCGTGTGTGCATATGTGGGTCCAAAAGGACCTCTTCCATCAAATGGCATATTGTAATGTGGCGGAGTGTGCATGACTTGTCGCAGGAGAGAAAACCCATCAGCAATTGATGTTGTAAGCCTCAGTAATCAATTGTATCTGTTATTTTATTGATATTCTAAGATGCTTGCTTTTTGGAGGTCTCCATAATTTCAACCAGTTTCTTCTTCACACTTTTGTCCTCTTCAACGGCATTCAGCCACTGGGCCTCAGCAGGCAGCTTTCTCTTCAGCTGGTCATGCCGGTGTCCCTTCAGTTTGGCCAATACAGAGTAGACCAAATAAAATGTATTAAAGCATGCTAATTTGCAGATGTAAACCTATATAATCTCATTTGATATTACCATGATGAATGATGGCTAGGGATAAGAATCGAAAACTGGTTCTTGTTGAGAACTGGTTCCCAGTGTTTCAGTTCCTCAGAATCATCTGCCAATTTTGCAAATGATTCCCTTATTGATTCCAGTGGGCGTGAATGACATTGCGCATTGTGCATTACGTAACATACGCAAGCTATGCAACGTGCTTTGCTCGAAAACAAACGCTCGAAAGTTTGGTTACATTCCACGAGAAAGGATGACAACAGGCAACTTGTAATACTTGCAAAGTGGATATTTCATCAAAGGGAGGAAATACTACCAATATGCAGAAACATTTGCACACACAGCATGCGATAACCTCAGAATCAGAATCAGAATCAGAAAAAGCTTTATTGCCAAGTACGCTTTTACACATACAAGGAATTTGTTCTGGTGAAATTGGTGCATGACACATCTACTAAAATAAGAGCATAAAATATAACAATTTAAATATATATACACAAGTCTGTTTTTTGTTGTTTGCTATTTTCCAGAAACACAGTCTGTTTTTCAGAAAGAAGTCCAAGTTGAGCGTTAATGTAACGCATAGAGTAGTATTTATATCAATGTGACAAAATGAGTCCGAGGTGGAATGTGAAGAGTGTCGGGGGGGTTCCGGGCCTTGTTGGTAAGGCTGACAGCAGACGGGAAAAAACTGTTCTTGTGGCGTGAGGTTTTGGTCCTGATGGACCGCAGCCTCCTGCCAGAGGGGAGTGACTCAAAGAGTTTGTGTCCGGGGTGAGAGGGATCAGCCATAATCTTTTCTGCACGCTTCAGGGTCCTGGAGGCGTACAGGTCCTGGACAGATGGGAGATTGCAGCCAATCACCGAATGACACGCTGCAGTCTGCCCTTGTCCTTGGCGGTGGCAGCAGCGTTCCAGACAGTGATGGAGGAGGTGAGGATGGACTCAATAATGGCTGTGTAGAAGTGCACCATCATTGTCTTTGGCAGGGTGAATTTCTTCAGCTGCCGTAGGAAGAACATAATCTGCTGTGCTTTCCTGATGAGGGAGCTGATGTTCGGCTCCCACTTGAGGTCCTGGGAGATGATAGTTCCCAGGAAGCGGAAAGACTCCACAGTGTCAACAGTGGAGTCACAGAGGGTGATGGGGACAGGTGAGGCTGAGTTCTTCCTGTTGTCCACAACCATCTCCACTGTCTTTAGAGCATTGAGCGTCAGGTTGTTCTGATTGCACCAGGTCACCTGGTGATCAACCTCCCACCTGTAGGCGGACTCGTCGCCATCATCATCATTTAAGGTGGGTATTGGTGGAGGTGACTGGAGCTGGAGCTGTTCAGAGTTCAAAGGTGTCGTGGGGGATGGTTGCTGGACTGTCCCTTTGTCTTTCAAAGCGGCAGTAGAACTGGTTCAGGTTGTTGGCTAGGCATCGATCGTTGATGGAGTGGGGAGCTTTAGGCTTCTGGTTAGTGATCTGCCTGAGCCCTTTCCAGACGGACACAGAGCCGTTAGCTGAGAACTGGTGTTGGAGCTTCTCAGAGTACAGCCGTTTAGCCTCTTTCACCGCCTTGCTAAACTTGTACTTCGACTCTTTGAATGAATGTCGCGTTTTCAATCCGCTCCGGAGTGAATCTCAACCCAGCAACATCGGCAACGTTAGCACGTTCTCTGCTGTTAATACTACAGGTAACTAAGTAACTAACACTGTCATTTGCCTCATCGAAAAAAACTGCTATCACTAACTGTTAACATTAAATGAATGCCTTCTCATGCATTACATTTAGATGACCATGACGAGAGACAGAGTCTGACTGGCTCAGAAGCTGGCAGTACTCACTCCAGTTCACGTCTACCTCTAGCTTCCGAGTGGATCAGGAGATCCAGCTGTACAGAAGCCTGCCCCCCATCCCCTGCAAGGATAACGCCACCCTATGGTGGTGGAGCAAGAGAGAGACTCTCAGAACTGTCAGGACTGGCTGAAAGCTTTCTGTGTGTGCAGGTATCCCCACCCCATCTAAGAGGGTGTTCTTCACAGCTGGAGACACCATAAGTCCAGAAGGATTGCGTATCCTTCCTGAAAAAGCAGATATGCTTATTTTTCTGCAAAAGAATTGTTAATTCTTCATTGTTAATGTTTGCAGAATTGCACAATGCACAGTTCCATTGGACTTGATTGTATTGTTCACTGGCTGACGTAGTTTTATTTTTGAGTGCTCAGCTCATATATCCTTTTAGAAAGGAGAATTTTAATTTCTATTAGAAAAATGTTGAACATGTTACTGGACATTCTTGTGTAATTGCCACAGAATGATTTATGTCATATTTTGTTAATTTCTTCCAAAGAATATTTATTCTATTATCATTGCAAAAGAATTATTATTATTATTATTATTATTATTATTATTATTATTATTATTATTATTATTATGTATTTATTTATGTATTTATTTATTTTCAAAACTAATTAATTTTTCTGGGGACCCCCTGGCACCCCATTGAGGAGCCCTAGGCTGTGGCCCATTAAAGAACCGAATGGATCAATGAAAATGAAAATGGAAAAATGACTCTAAAAAAAAAAAAAATCTTATCGATTCCCATCCCTAATGATGGCCTACATTTCCCTCAGCACAATCAATCTATGATGAACAAGTCCAAGACTAAACGTCACGATTCACAACAGACAGGAATATAATGGGAGAAAAAAGAAAACATACTATGGCTTAACTCCCCAAAAGTGGCAGGGGAACCACCCCAAACTTGCTCGCAAAGCTCGAAGTAAAGTAATACCACTCTACCGTGCGCGCTCCTACGTCCAGTGTCTACTTTGGTTATTATGGTATTTTCCTCTCACGGCCTTAAGTTTGGTTGTCAGGTGCACTTGAGTTATCGCACCCTTATCATTAGGATACTCCTTGGACATCTCAGACGGGATTTCGGTCGACGTACTTGGTCTGACAAGAGTCCCAATCAATACTTTCTTGGGCTTTACTAACCTTGTAATCTAAAGCGACATTTAGGAGTAGCTCCACTTCACTATCAGTCCACGCAAATGAACCTCGCGCCATATTTACTGTTTTGAGCAGGGGCGGCTGGCCGATAGAGGGTGCTAGTGCGCCGCCCCCTCTGTCTCACATCATGTAGAATCACACAGCCCTTCCTTTAATAAAACATTTTTTTAAAATGACTTTTACAAGTATATTCTATGTTTTAAAAAGGCAAAATGAATAGTCTGAAATGAGTTACTAAAATGTAAAATCTACACTAAATAGTCAGATTAGAAATGTCCTACGTTGTCTACAGTTACTAACAGCTGACATATATACAGCCACGGGCGCACACATCTTTCCCCATTGACTCCCGTTATAACTTTGACATGCGCAGTTCGTTCCTCTTCAATACAAGAGATACGAGACAGCGGGGCGCAGGCTTCTCCGTCTGATCGCTATACACACCACCGGCCATGGGGTGGCAGCAGAGAGCGAGCGGTTTGTTCACCTGCAAGCCTGTAATTAAAACCGCCAAGCGAGTGACGTTGAGCGCAGAGTGTTGGAGTAATTCGAAAACAAGATCATTAGCTAGTCACAGAGAGAGCCGAAAAAGGAGAAAATGAAGAGAGAAAATTCAGTGAAGTCACTGAAAACAACGCTGTTCCAGAGGAGAACACTGCAGGAGAAACTGAAAGTGAGCTCGGACCTGACCAGCCGGACGTCTTAATTAGACAGCAGTCCGAAGACAGAGGGAGGAGATATACTCGCTCTTTTTCACGGAGCTGGTATGAGAAGACGTCTTGGCTAACTGGATGCAGTGAGGCAGGTGCTTTATTTTGCTTCCCTTGCCTGCTTGTCCAAACCAAGGGAACTGATCAAGCGTGATCAAGCACTTTTGGCTTAAAGCCTGATGGTTTCAGTTATTTTCTTTAGACAAAGTGACAACTTTTTGTTGCTTTGATAGTCTTAAATATGAGGATTTGCTGTGTTTTCATTGCCATTTAAGGTTGTTAATATAAATGTTAGCTAACAGAAGCACTTTGGGCTTTCAGCCTGATGGGTTGATTGTTGATTGTTTCATGTGTATGTATTTGCTGTTTTTTTTTTGTTTTTTTTTTGAGTATGTAAATGTAGTGGGTCTAATTCTGCGTTGTGTTAGTTGATCACCGACACACTTCTGAGTGGTCACCATTCAATTTTTATTGTCTTCTGATACCTGCATTATGAAGGAGAAACATTTACACATGTTGACAGGTTCGCTCAAACAGGCTCTTTGTGCTCTTTCTACATTATGGAGAATCACAACACATTTCCATTACCAACCATTCTCAATAGCACACCCTAGCATGACAAGCTAGGTAGCAGTCCTGCAACACACAGAGACCGCAACAACTTCTCCTCAAAATACTGAGTTTATACATGAATAAAAAACAACATAACATTTCTATATTTCTATGTTTTTAAGTAACCTACGTTCACATTTAAAACCATTAAACAATGAAAATACAGAGCGTAGCAAAACTGCGTACCTTTCCAGAAAAAGTCCGGGCAGAAAGAGGAAGCAAAACCCTGTGAAACGCAGGAAATACAGTTTTAGAAAATAAAATATTTGCGTTACTTCCTATTACCCTCAAACCCTTTCCAACTTTGTGCTTAAAACATGAACATTAGCATTAACAACCATACAATTTTCTTTCCAGTATATTAATAACTCTGGAGGAAGTAAGAAAAATGACAGCCAAAACACTGCCCTTCAAAATAAAAGCTTGCGCTTCCTTGCCTCGTTCATAATATAGCGCAACAACATCACTCTATTACATAAATATAAATATGTTGTTCCAAACAATTAGCTGGACAGAAGAAGCACTTGTTACTCTTGGAAGCTGTGAAAATGAATTGTTTCTCTTTTTACTTTTGAAGTAAAAAATATATTTATACATTCTTGGTTTGTTTAATGATGGAAAAGGAGATTTTAAGGGTTTGTGTGTACCAATTATATCTTATCTGGAGCAAAACATATCAAACACTGGGAAGATAAATTCAAATTCACTAACCGGTAACATTCACCTGTATTTAACTGTCTATTTGTAAACATAATATACATTAATTCTTGTGGTCCGGCGTTGCCAACTCCGCTTTTTGGTTTTGGTAAATTCAGTGCGCCCCCCCCAAGACAAAAATTCACCAGCCGCCACTGGTTTTGAGAGTAACAGGAAGTAGTGCGTCTTATTCGTTGTTGTTGTTGTCAATTCTGAGGATTCTGATTGGCTTTCTCCCTACACTGCCGCCCATCGGTTTGGCATAGTTATGTTGGCACTCGACAGCGTATTTATCTGGGTTCATGTAAATTTTTGAAAACAATGTTGTGTGCACGATGTTATTTTTGAAAATGGAGGGGCTAAAATATCTGTTTTCCAAAATACCCTGCTATAAATACCCTACCTGCTGCGCCACCGTGCCACCCTCTTTGTTTATATGCTTAGTTATATTTTTAGCAATTGCTGAGAATTGAGAATTTCTCTCTTTTCTGTTCTCATCCTTATTCTTCTTTATCGTTTATGTTTATGTGTATGTTTAACCTGCTGCTGCAACAAAAGAATTTCCCAAATGGGATCAATAAAGTCTAAGTCTAAAATATTAACTGTAAAGGGTGGTGGTTTTTTATTGTTTATTTTGACAATCTGTCATATCTGTAGGATAAAATAGAACAAGGGACACCTCACCTCAAAATAAAAATGACAATCTATAAATACAATCTTTCTCTTTCTACAATCTTTAAATTTTTTTTTGTTCTCCTTTTAAGATGACAAGGTAGTATCAGCTGTCTAAAGTCAAACAGTTAAGACTGATATTTACAGTTTATAATATGTGTAGCAGGTGTGGTGGAGGGATCACAGGTGACCATGACCTCAACAAAGACCGATATACTGAAAGAGATTAACTTTCTCAACAGTCATATTCAACATAATCTTGCACAGTCCTGTCAATAGCAGTATATATCCAAATTTCAATACCCCATTGACTTCTGTGTCAAAACCATAAGTATTCAGACAGTTTGCAATTATGGTGTGGGAAATTAAAATTTTTAATGTCATGCAATGAGGCATCCGCACTGAATTGCAGAAATAAAATCAGTTTTGATTAGAGCACATGATAGCTACCATGACATTTAACATGTCACATGTAAATGACATCCAAATAAACGCCTCATAGCTAACGTTATGTGAAAATCTAAATTCAGGTTAATTGATTTGCTTGAAAATGTTCATTAGACATGTATCAAGTAACACTGGCCAAATGTTTTGACAAAATTTAATACTGCAAATGACCACAATTATATGTGTGGCTCTGCACCACGGAAACCAAACCATTAGCTGTAGTTAGCCAGGCCCCCGTAGCCGGTGCAGACTGGCCAAGTGTAGCTCTGACTAGCTGTCCCTCGACAGTGCCTGAGCAGCCGGGAAACGAGGGAGGCTGGCTGACTGTTCGAAAGAAGTATGGCCCTCAGCAGAAGCCCACAGTTCACCACCAACCACTTCACGTTTCTAACAGGTTCTCCCCACTCAGTGGCACACCTGCCGTGAAACCAACTCTGATTATTGGCAGCTCCATTTTGAGAAACATGAAGTTAGCAACACAAGCGACCATAATCAAATGCCTGCTGGGGGCCAGAGTAGGTGATGTCGAGTCAAATTTGAAACTGCTGGCTAAGGGTAAGCGTAAATTAGTGTTGTCACGATACCAACATTTTGGTATCGATACCGGTACCAAAATGTATTTCGATACTTTTCGATACTTTCGATACTTTTCCAAATAAAAAGAAAACACAACAAACGTCATTATTGACTTTATTTTATTGGAAAATCTAACTATGCATCAGTAAATAAAATAAAATACCACAAAGACATGCTTTTCTAATGCAATGCAATTTTTTATCCGCGTTTAGACGAGCGTTCTCAGCAGGAATTGTTTGTTTATACGAAGACGCAAAAGTGGGCGAATTCGATTGGATATGCATGCCAGGCCGCTAGGTGGTACCATGATAGAGCGCCTACGACGTGTTGGGGCATCCAAAATTTGACACATGTAATTGTATACACGTCTCTGTTCGCCTATAGTATCCGCATACATTTATACAATTGTTGAAATGACTCTTGTATGTTGACTACAGCTGCTAGCACAGCTTGAACATCAATGGGATCCACGTAGTCAAACATATTGTTTGTTGCTGTTTTACGGGCTTAGCGCGTTGAGTGTGACGTAAGGTGTAGTTGCTATGCGACGCGACGTGGTTTTGCGCTTCTTGCCGTTTAGACGGAGACGCAACCCGAGTCGTCTTCAAAACTCTGCACTCTGGAAGGCGTCTTCAGATTTTTGCGGTTTCAGACCTCGACGGCGCCGTCGCCGTGTAAACGAAAGGCACTTCCGATATTTTGTCGTTTTCATTCGCAATCGTCTTCGTATAAACAGGGTCTTAATCTCTCTCTGTCTTCAGACTCCTGCTCTGTTTGCAGCTTCACGCTGCTCACTCGGTCGCTCGCTCACTCGCCGGATCGCTCGCCTCGGCTCAAATTACAATGTGATGGCGTCCCGCGGCGACGTAAAAAAAAAAAAAAAAAAGGTACCGGTCCCATCCAAGCGCAGTATAGTACCGTTTTAAATGCCTCAGTACCCCGGTACCAATTTAGTACCGGTATACCGAACAAGCCTAGCGTAAATATAGTAAGATTGTTATTCTGGTCGGCAGTTACGCCAATTGGAGGATTACTGTGGAATCAGTGTTTACATATGCAAAGACAATGTCGAACTCCGTAGTTTTCTCTGGACCCCTGCCAAATCTGACCAGTGATGACATGTTTAGCTGCATGTCATCATTCAGTCACTGGCTGTCAAGGTGTTGTCCAGCACATAAGCACCAAACGCAAGAGGAGTGAGTGGGAGAGTGTATGTGACACTGTCAATGCTGTGGGGTCAGAGAAGTGCACACAAGAAGAAATAAAAAAGAAGTGGTCCAACATCAAGGTGGATGTGAAGCAAAGGATGGCTGCCCATCGCCAGAGTGTGGCCAAAACAGGTGGGGGGACAGGAGAAGAGGGGCCCACCCCGTTTGAACAGAGAGTCGCCGCAATTGTCGGTGACACTGCTCTCTCAGGGGTGGTGGGAGCACATGTGGGTGACTCTGATTACCCCAAAGGTAAATACCTATGTATTTGTGTAACTCACAACAAATGTGTTCATACGGTAGCCTGCTCACAGCCCTATAAGATAGAGGTTCATGCTTAAATGCTGTATGTATGGTATTATTTGGTTTGAAATCTTTTGAATTTAAATTTTAAATTCAAATTTTAAATTTGAATAAATACAATTTTAAATGTAAATTCTGGAATTTGGACAAATAAAGGAAAATTGAATTGAATTGAATTGAATTGAATTGAATTGAATTTAAACATGGCAGCATATCAACAGAGATGTTCACAAGTCTTTTTTTGCAAGTCCAAGTCAAGTCTCAAGCCTTTGGTCACGAGTCCAAGTCAAGTCTCAAGTCTTTGTGGGGTGAGACTTGGTCAAGTCTCAAGTCTTTCGTCACGAGTCCAAGTCAAGTCTCAAGTCTTTAAAAAATAAATCTCTCATGTCTCTTCTTGTTTTAATGAGCCTTCTATCATCTGCTGCTATTTGGTCTACTAAGAATACTGCACAGCTATATCTAAGAAATTCAAAGCATCTACTGTATTATTATTCCTCCTTTTTCTATTAGCATAAAGTCTCAGTGCTGATTATTTGTTTGTTAAACAGGGTACTGCAATGCAATATGAAGAAAACACACAATGAATGATTTCCTTTAAAGGAGACTGTATTCTTCCAACATGAACATACAGTTACATTATATCTTGCCCCCTATTGTGCAGGCTCAGTCGGACCATAATAAGAACAAAAATATGGAAAATATTACACCTCACCCAGTCAAAGGCATTGTAGGCATTGTAGGAACGAAGATAAATAACGTTACCCAATAAACATCATGTTAACGCCGCTCCATGCAAATAAGTGTGACAAGCAAACTAACATTCACTCATCTATTCAAATATCCAGTCACAAAGCTGGTAGCAAGCTAAGTTAAACATAGCTGATGCTGAGCTAAACATGTTTGCTAACCGTCCATATGCGCTAATGTGACTTATCCGGGTGAGTTTTCAGGTGTCTGATAAAATTTGATGTGGTTGATCCAGCGTCCTCAATCTTGGTACCGCAGACTCTGCAGTCAGCGCTTCTTTTGTTGGTGCCATCTTGTTTTAAGTTTTTATAACCACACGTAATTACAAAGGGTACAGCAGCAGCTGCCGGTGTGTCGGTCGCCGTAGTGTCGTCTGAGGTACTAATGCGTGGGACCGCGAGCCGCGCACCCGATGCGTAATATGGTTACCATGGTTACCATGTCAAAAAGGAGGGAATGACATTAAGCTCGTCAGACCTTTCAGAGTTTCCCCAATGTTAATACGCCAAAAAAAAGAAAAGAAAAGAAAAGAAAAGAAAGGAAAAAAGAAAAAATAATGATTGTTCACGAATCCCAAAACACGAGTCCCAGTCGAGTCTGAAATCTTTTGAGCACGAGTCCAAGTCAAGTCTGAAGTCTCTCTGTGTGCGACTTAAGTGCGACTCGAGTCCGAGTTGCAAACTCGAGTCTCCATCTCTGCATATCAAAGAGGATATCAAAGACTTTGACTCATGTTTGATTACTCAATTTATTATTTTAAAACACAGGAGAGGACACGCAGTCGCAGCCACATGCCACAGACTCGGGGAATTCCTCCACCGTCCCCGGTGTCTCCGGCGTCACACACTCAGGGAATTCCCGCATCCACCGGCTGCTGCTACTGCTGCTGCCTGCCCCACTGGCCGTGTCCTCACCCGTGCTGTGCTGGAGTCACAACAAGAAATCATTAGAGCAATAGGCGGCATAAATGATCGCCTAGATCAATTAATAGGCGTCCTCACAAATATTGGTGAATCAATATATGCATTGGTGAATAAGTGAATTCTGCGTCCTTGCCTCTTTTACATGGTTGAAATCAAATGTTGCCAGGCCCGAATGGCCTCCTGGGTAGGATGCACATTCATGGGCATACAAAAGTAGACAAAGTAAACTGGATTTACAGTTTCCATTTGTTAATTTTATACACTACTTACATGGATCATACACTATTGTTGCAAATTAGTGCAGAAGTGTGCCGGGGAAAAGGTGAGGCTGATTAAGACATTTCACATTTTACGCACATGGTTATTAACATGAGTACTTTGCACACAGAGACAATCAGGGGCTTGTTAGAAAGATCTTAAGCTGTAGTTTAACCAGCAAGAAACAGCAAATCACTAACTTTAAACACTGAGTAGTAATGATGCTGTGAAGACGGGATAGAATTTGGGGGCGCACATGCTGAATGCGCATCACGGAGATTAATATTAGGACAATCACATGAATAAATTTACTCACCAAGAAGCCACCCATCACACACAGTGCCAGCTTATAGTCTGTTCCCAACCATGCTGTTACTCAGAATGTATGAATCGTGCGTTGAACCAGGCCACCTCGCCACAATGTTGGTTAATGTGTGTGGTCAGCACCTGTATGGGCACAGGCAGCGCATGGCTCCTTGCTGTGTTGCGCTCCAAGGCCGGCCGCAGCTCTGCGCACAGTTCTAGGAGGATTGCCCTCGGGAACCTAAAGCGGCTGATGAGCCAGTTGTCATCACGTGCCAGTAAATCCTCTCTGTCTCTGAACACATGCTCTCTTCATACTGCACCATTTGCAATGTCTTCTAATACTGCTAAAGCAGCCATTGTTTTTAATGGTATTTTTTGCACCACTTTGCGCATGCTTTTATATCCACTCATGTAATTGCAGATACAGGGTGTGTTAATTGTTCATCAGTGTTAATTGTTCATGTGTCTATGATGTGCACACCCCAGCATCACCTCTAAGTGTCGCCAAAGGATCAACAGCTGTAGAAACATGCGTACGCCAGCCATGAAGTTGCCGTGAGTCACCGCACATTTCCACAGTCATTTCACTCTTGATACATCTGAACTTTGCCGTGAAAAAGCCACGTTTTTGTGCGTACGAACCCTTTGTACATGAGGCCCCTGGTCTGATTAGGAGGGACGACATCCATCCCACTTTGGACAGAGCAGCTCTCATCTCTAGAAATCTGACCGAACCTGTGATAACTCAGAGTTGAGACCAGGAGGCAGAGCTGCAGTCCCACATGCTTCTCTACGCTTTCATTAGAGCAGTTACCCACCCAACACTCCATAGAGACTGTGTCTGCCCCCTGACCACATAAACTAAGTAAACCAAAAGTACAGAGAAGAGGAGTTAAACATAAAAATCTAATAAAACATTCAAACAACCATTACAATAGTACAACAAGATAGGAGAATTAAATATGGACTCCTTAACATCAGATCTCTGTCCTCTAAAGCTGTAAAGTAAAATAGTTACTAAAGAGTAAAGAGTTAATATCAGACCATAATATCGATTTACTTTGTCTGACTGAATCCTGACTGTATCATGAGTATGTTAGCCTAAATGAAGCCTCTCCTCTGAGCCACATTAAAACTCACATTCCTCGAGGCAGCAGCTGAGGAGGTGGAGTGGCAGCCATTTTTGACTCAAGCCTATTAATCAGCCCTAAACCAAAACTCAGTTATAACTCATTTGAAAGCTTTGTTCTTACTCTTTCACATTTAAACCGGCAAAAAGTGCAGCCAGTTTTGTTTGTTATAGTGTACCACTCTCCTGGTCCTTATTCCAAATTTATATCTGAATTCTCTGAGTTTTTATCAGATTTAGTCCTTAAAACAGATAAAGTAATTATTGTAGGTGACTTTAATGTACATGTTGATGTTGATAATGACAGCCTTAGTACTGCGTTTATCTCAGTATTAGACTCAGTTGTATCCTCAGAATGTACATGAACCTACGCATTTTGAACACTCCTCACAGAATCCTCTTTAATCAGACCATCACTTAATAACTTTTGAACTCATATTACTAGACTACCTGCCAGTAGGCAAAGATTACTATACCAGACTACTGTCTGATAGTGCTGTAGCTAAATTTAAGGATATGATCCCATCAGCATTTAATTCAATGCCATGTCTCAATACAACAGAGGACTCCTATGCTAATTTCAGTCCCTCCCAAATTGACGACCTGGTTGATAGTGCTACAAGTTCATTGCATATGACACTTGACTCTTCTTATTAAGAAGATAATAAAACAGAGGAGGTTAGCTCTATGGTATATCTCCCAAACGCGCAAAAACTAAAGCGAACTTCACAAAAAGTAGAAAGAAAATGGCGTTCTACCAATTTGGAAGAATTTTGTTTCACCTGGAAAGACAGTCTTAAAATATACAGGAAAACCCTCTGCTGTGCTAAAGCAGCCTATTACTCTAACCTACTCTGCAGGAAAATAAGAACAATCCCAGCTCTCTTCAACCTGTATTCTAGACCCCATCCTAACGAAGCTGCGAAGTTTTACCCTTAATTGGCACTTCATTAGACATGATCAATCTGTCTTTATCAACAGGCTACATACCACGGTCTTTTAAAGTAGCTGTAATAAAACCTCTTCTTAAAAAGCCTACTCTTGATCCAGGGGTTCTAGCCAACTACAGACCTATATCCAACCTCCCCTTTCTCTCAAAAATTCTCGAGAAAGCAGTTGCTAATAGTGATGGGAATTCCGGCTCTTTTAAGAGAGCCGGTTCTCACGGCGCGGCTCTCATAAAAGAGCCGGCTCTTTTGGCTCCCAAGTGGCTCTTCAGATTTTTTGTTGCTTAAATTTATTTATTACCAAAATAATGTAAAGTTTTATGTAAAATTAATTCCTAATGTGCAAAACATAGTTTATATCAAATTTTATTGCATTTCCTGTCTTTCGCAGCGCTGCGTGTGTGTGTGTGTGTGTGTGTGTGTGTGTGCGTGCGTGCGCGCGCGCACGCTGTGTCTGTACCCCACACTCCTCCCCCTCCTGCTCAGTGCGTACACACAGAAGCCACCACACATCATGTAGTTGACCAATCACGTGCAGCTTGAATGGAAAAAAAGTCGAGAAAAAACAAAAAAAAAAAACCCAAAGCGGCTCCTACTCCGGCTCCCAGGCAGGAGCCGGCTCCGATCGTTCACTTCAAAGAGCCGGCTCTAAGAGCCGTTTCGTTCATGATCGACACATCACTAGTTGCTAATCAGTTGTTTGACTTTTTACACGCCAATAGTTTTTTTTTTTTGAGGATTTCCAGTCATGATTTGCATCATAGCACAGAGACAGCACTGGTTAAAGTTACAAAGTTGACTTGTCTCTGTACTAGCCTTATTAGATCTTAGTGCTGCATTCGACACAATTGACCTATTGCAGAGACTGGACTCTCAGATCGCTCTCAGTTTGTACAAGTTAATGATGACTTCCCTGTGCCCGCTAAAGTCAGCTACGGAGTTCTGCAGGGTTCTGTGCTTGGACCAATTCTATTCAGTCTATATATGCTTCCTTTAGGGAACATTATCAGGAAACATTCAATAAATTTTCATTGCTGTGCAGGTGATACCCAGCTTTATTTATCAATGAAGCTAGAAGAAAGTAGTCAGTCAACTACAAGTGTGTCTTCAGGACATAAAGACCTGGATGACCTGAAATTCTGAAGTTATAGTACTAGGCCCCAAACACCTTTGAAACTCACTTTCTGATGATATAGCAGTTGCCTTGGCCTCCAGCACCACTCTAAAGAATCTAGGAGTTATCTTTGACAAGGACATGTCCTTTCACTCCCATGTAAAACAAATTTCAAGGACTGCCCTTTTTTACCTGCGTAACATTGCAAAAATCAGACACATCCTGCCTCAAAACGGTGCAAAAAAACTAGTCCATGCATTTGGAACTTCAAGGTTGGATTATTGCAATTCCTTACTATCAGGCTGTCAAAATTAAATTTGTTGCTGAATATTCTCCAGTCGCTCCAGAACGCTGCAGCATATGTTCTGACAAAAATGAGGAAGAGAGATCATATTTCTCTGATATAAGCCACTCTGCACTGGCTCCCTATAAAATTTGGAATAGAATTTAAAATCATTCTTCTAACTTATAAAGCCATGAATGGTCAGGCTCCAACTTATGTTAAAGAACTTGTAGTACCTTTTTACCCCACTAGAACACTGCATTCCCAGAATGCAGGCCTACCTATGGTTCCTAAGGTCTCCAAAAGTAGCTATCAAGCTCCTCTCCTGTGGAACCATCGTCCAGTCTTTGTCCAGGAGGCAGACACTGTCTCTACATTTAAGAGTAGGCTTAAAACTTTCCTTTTTGATAAATCTGGAAATATAGTTCTAATCTGTACCATAGAAACCGGAATGTGCCAGCGAGCCGCCTTTGTCATTTGTGGAGAAGACACCATGCAATCAACGTTTCCCACCAGACTGTAAATCAAAGGTTGCTTCAGCATGGTTACGGAGCAAGACGAATGACCAAGTGTCCATGCCTAACTGTTCAACACAGAGTTGCTCAACTACACTGGGCTAGGGAATGTAATGGCAATTTCAGTTCGTTGTACTTCATCAACTTGAGACACCCCCCTCCCATTTCCTCACCAGGATATCAGGTTCTTTTGTGTTTTAAATTCTGATGTCTAGACCTCTTAACATCTACATAGAAAATCCTGCAGGATGTCTCCTGTGTGAACTACTCCCTAGGGAGCCGGCACCGATACCTACAGCAGACCAAAAGGTGTGAAAACACACCTTTGGGTAGGGGGTGTTCCTCAGGTATAAATGTTTAGCTCTCCCCATGCTTGGGGTCTTTCTTCATTCTACCACTCGGGTGATGATTGACCTTGTCTTTGCAAAGAAAATAAAAACCTTGTCGGCCGGCAGAAGTCTCTATTTCATTCTTCACCAGCAGCAGAGAATTTCCACAACAGGAGCACAAAAGATTACAGCTTGGGAACTGGCGACAAACCTTTGCGATGACTGCATCTAGGAAACCACTCAAGCTGGTGGCGGCTCATTGATGGTATGGGCCGGTATTCATCATGGAGGAAAGACATCATTGGTGGTGCTGGATGGAAATGTCAACACCGTTGTGTACAGGAATATCCTGAAGAACCATTGCCTCCCACATACAAGACGGGTCTATGGGGACAACTTTCATCTGCAAGACGACAACGTAAGCGCACACAGGGCAGCTGCAGTGACAGAATATCTTGATGCAACGGTCGCTTGCTTGCCTGATATGAACCTTATTGAGTATGCCTGGGATGCCTTAGGCCAAGCCATCAATGAGAGTTACATTCATTCATCTTCTATACCGCCTATCCCTTTCGGGGTTGCGGGGGGGCTGGAGCCTATCCCCGCTGTCAACGGGCGAGAGCCAGGGTACAGTCAATTGCAGGGCAATATATAGAGACAGACAACCATTCACGCTCACACCTAAGGACAGTTTTAGAGTCACCAATTAACCTAATGAGCATGTTTTTGGTCTGTCGGAGGAAGCCGGAGTGCCCGGAGAGAACCCATGCATGCACACTTCACACAGAAAGGCCCTGCCCGACCCGATCAAACCGCGACCTTCTTGCTGTGAGGCACGCGCACTACCTGTTGCGCCACCATGCCGCCCATGAGAGGTACAATATTCCTCAAATTCCACAGGAGTTAGCCCAGGCTCTGACCAAAGAGTGGGACACCCTGCCCACTGACAACATCAACAAGCGATGTCCCACGACGTCCTAATGCACTGATCCATGTCAGGGGTGGCCATATTCGATATTAGTGACTGTGTGACATTTGAAAGAGTAATATTGAACATTCATATGCATGAAATCTTCTCGAATATGTGTTTCCTGTTAAACTGACCAAGGCTGAAGAATTTAAACAAAGCCTTAATCCTATTGTTTCAGTACCCCCAATTTTGTTTAAGCCTGGCTACAGTTTGTAAAGGTTAATTGTGATTTAATTTTCATTGTGATGTTTTCCATTTCATGGGAAGAGGTAAAAAAAAAATTATTCCAATATATATATATAATATTTATAATGGGGAAGGGGAACACAAGCTGTGCCATGGCTC
Source organism: Chaetodon auriga (assembly GCF_051107435.1). Lineage (NCBI taxonomy): Eukaryota > Metazoa > Chordata > Actinopteri > Chaetodontiformes > Chaetodontidae > Chaetodon > Chaetodon auriga. The sequence goes on along the minus strand of NC_135079.1, from coordinate 27,301,570 downwards.
TTTCTTGCTCCAATCACCATCTTAATGGTCAGGGTGAAAGCAGTACCCTCAACTAGCATAAAAAACCTGCTGCTGTGAAGAGCGGGGACAATAATTATGCACTGTAAACATCCCAAAATATGACCAGAGTAGGCATAGGAGGATCATAAGACTAATTGAAACACAAAGGAGTGAATACACAGTGAATTTGTGATGGAAGGAAGGATCATTATACACTGTTGAAGTCAGTGTATGTATTGACTCTCTAGTGATCATTTCATATGCAAAATGTGCCAAGAGCTGATAGAGTCACAAGCATGTTCAATGCTGAATGAGTTACTGAAAACTCAACACACAGCTCAGATAAAACCAAATAGAAGGACATGGTGACCCTCATGATGCTGCTGTACATGCTGTGCTGTCTTCCACGGTGATCCCCTGAGGAAAGCTGTAGAGAGGGACAAGCTCTGGTAGAGTAGGGGGTCCTTCCCTGCTGCATGTACCTGTGTGAGCAGCTGGGGTTTTTTTTATGGAGGATACCCTAGGGGAGAACACAGAAACTCCACACAGAAAGGCCCCTTTTTAGCAGCAGGCACCGAAAGCGGTGGAGGACATGCCCCCAGGCTAGCTGTGAGGCGCCAGTGTTACCACTGTCCCACCGTGCCACCTAGTAATACAGATGCATTGTGAACAACAACACTGCTATGTTGAACATCCTGTCCAGGGTGGGGCACCACAGAAGAAGTTATAATGATGCAAGGGGTGAAGAAGTCATATCATCTGTGGTGTCAAGCAACACCTGTTGCTCCTGCTGTAACAGCTTTCAGTTCTATCCTGCTGGTGCCTGCACAGGAGGACAGAGGATGGAAAAGAACCTGTACCCTTTCCACTCAACCCGCAGAAGTAAAACAAGAATTGTCGAAGTATGTGACATCATTGTGAATAAGCAAAATATGTTGTATGTTGGCTATCAGTTTTACCATATGCTTCAAAGTAGACAACTTTTTAATCATTACACACATTTATACCCTCTTCATCCTCTTGTTTGTAATAGCAATGGTATACTGTATTGTGATTATTTTACAAGATGTGTTAGGTTTCAGAGTATAAAGGTCCCAAAATACCAGATAGAGAAGACAGGACACTGATGAAAGTTTAACAATTTAATGGATATTCTGAGATTATGTAATCAGTGAGTCTAGGCACCTGAGCAGAGACACACACGTAGGAGGGTCAAGAAGGCAGGTAGTAGACACGACAAACTGACAAAAAGGTTAGTGATTTTCTTGGTCGTTACCATGGCGGTAGACAGATGATTCGACGAATACTGGCTGGAAACCTGGGGCCTCATTTATAAAACATTGCGTAGAATCCATACTAAAAGTGTGCGTACGCCCAAAAGCTGAAAATGGCATACGCCAAAAAATATTCGGATTTATAAAACCGTGCGTACTCACACCTGCACGCAATTTTCCTTTTATAAATCACACTCCACCTGGAAGATTGCGCAGGTGGATTCACCTCACATCCCGCCCCCGACACACCCACATTTTATCATGAATGGTCAATGCAAAGTACCTCATGAATGGCTTTGCATATAAATATGCCTGCTGATCAATGGCATTTTACGGTCGATCATGGCAGAGAAAAGAAAAAGAAATTTTACGGAGACTGAAATCGAGGTGCTTGTGGGTGAGGTGGAGGCCAGAAAGGATATTTTGTTTGGTGGTCACAGTAGTGGCGTCACGAATACAATAAAAAAAAAAAAAGAGTGGCGGCACGTCGTCACCACAGTGAATAGTTCCAGTGCCACAGAGCGATCTGTGGCAGAAATTACAGATCCCTACACTACTGTGCGTCAGGATGAATGAGTCATGTGCTGACCCAGACCACCGTGCCACTACAGTACATTCGTCAAGATCATGTCCGAGGTACAAATAATTTGTACATTGAGTGAATGCACATTTTTTCGATTCACATAAGCAAATTCATTTTCACTCTGAGCCCTTATAGCAATGTGAGTGCAGTCAATTGCGGCGATTACATCTGGGAAACCGGACATTGCTGCAAATTGCCTTTTAATGTTGGCCTGTTCACCCACAGGGTAAGGAAACCTGATTTATCGACTGGTCATTTTTATAATGCCATCCAAAACGGCTGGCATTATGGCGCTGAGGGATGGCTGCTATATCCCAGACCTAAGGACATAATTTAACTGAATTATATCATACCCAAAAGGGGCTTTAGACAGACAGTGTAACACTATATAATATAAATCATATCAAACACTTACCTGTCGGCTAATTCCCGCTGAAAGGAGCCAGTCGCCAGAAACCCCAGAGTGGTCAGCACCTGGATATGCACCGGGATGGCACGGTTCCGGCGGGTGGGTCTATCTAACACTGGGCCCAGTTCAGCACATATAGATCCAAGAGCACCGCTCTAGGGAATCTAAATCGGCTTATTAGCCAGTCATCATCATGGGCCAGGGAATCTCCGTGGTCCCTAAAACTTCTCTCCATCCTGATCCTACCATTTGCATGATCTTCCAGCAGTGCCAGCGCATCCATTGTGCAGCATTACGCATGAGTGTCACCACACTATTTATATGCCTACTCAGCAAATTGAATGATTGTTACACACCTTGTCAGAATTAATACTAATCCATCAGTGCCATCCACCGCTCTGTATCATTTGAAGATGGAAGTATGATATATGAACATTGTGCATACAGTAGTAGGCCTAACGACTCACTAAAGGAACACATCTATAACACTGCAGACTTGGGTGTTTATGATTACGCGGGTCTATAAGTCTGATATGTGATGACATTAAATGTATGAGATCAATCTGGCTTCAATTCACCACCTCACCACCTGCACCGCCAGTTTCCCTGTCTCCAAAATGTTCGTACGCAAGCATCAAAGTTGGCGTACCGGTGCGCACATTCTCACGCTAAGTTTATTTTTATAAATCACAACCTTTGCGTAGGAAGTTGCGTACACAACTTTCAAGCCCCGTTTTGTGCATAAGCAAGTTTTATAAATGAGGCCCCTGGTGCTTACATACTGTGTAGGCAGGTGAGTCTTGATTGAGCACAGCTGTGCTCAGGAGGAGAGTCACCTGGGTCAAACCCGTTGGTCATGCCCTGCAGTGACACAGGGCATGACAGGCAGGGGACAAAAGGAGAGGAAAAACAGGACCACAAAGGGGAAAAGGAGGGGAGACTGCAAATCTTCATAGTAGCAGTTGGAGACTGAGGTGCACCTTCAGGTCCCAAATGGTCCTTTCTGACTGGCCATTTGTCGAGGGATGGAAAACCAAGGACAGAGTGACTGATTCCCCCAGTGCCCGGCAGAACTCCTCAACATCTCTGCCATTTTTTTGACAGAGGGGAGCTTGGGCAGAGCAAGTAAGTGAGCAACCTTAGAGAACCGGTCAACAATGGTGGTTAGAAAACTGTGTTACCTTGGGAAGGGGATAAACCAGTATGTGATATGTGACCAGGGGCGGAACAGAACGGGTAGCTTTCTAAGGAGACCAGCAGGTGGCAGATGTGAAGTCTTCCCCTGAGCGGAGAAAGAACAGGTGGCAACAGATTCCAGGGTGTCTGCACCCATCCTAGGCCACCAGGAGTGTCGCTTCAGTGTCTTTACAGTTTGATTGGCACTGAGGTGGCAGCTGAGACCTGGTGCTTATATACTGTGTAGGCAGGTAAGTCTTGATTGAGCGCAGCTGTGGTCAGAAGGAGAGTAGGCTGGGCCAAACCTGTCGGCCACACCCTGCAGCAACACAGACTCAGATAAGACAGACAGGGGAGAGACCTGCCAAAGCTGAGGAGGAGAATGGGGATGACTGCTGCGAAGAGAAAGCTTCAATTTCTGAATCCTGCCTGATGTCCCTCTTCAAGATGTGGAGAGCCCAAATTGCACCTGTATCACAACCATCATAAGTCAGCACAGTATTTATATAGGTTTGTTTTCTACTTATCTTTATGACCTTTTTTATTAAATAATTTATAGTAAGATAAGACATTATTTTCCTTGGATAACATAGAAAGATAACATAAGACTTTACTGATCCCACACTGGGGAAATTTAGTAGTTACAGCCAGCAAGACAAAGATAGATAAAAAAGTGCCCAGGGTAAAGAATAGAAAAACAACTATGTATATGTACATTTGTACAGATTATAAAAATACTAAATGCCACAAAATCCTACTGCCATAGAAAGTGTCATGTCCAGAAAATTATGTTAAGTTATGTTTAGTTTTTGTCTTGTGTCTATGTTGTCTTGTGGCTTTTATTTTGACATCCCTCTCTCCTCTCGTTTCAGGTAACTTGCCCTTCCCTCGTGTGTCTCTGATTGTCTGCCCCGCCCTGATTATCTCCACCTGTTTCCCATTACCTTGTGTGTGCGTGTGTGTGTATATATAGTCTTTATCTCCCTTTGTGCTGTGCCAGTTCGTCTTGTCTGTCATGTCAGAGAACCACGCCAGCCCCATGCCAAGCTTCTTGTTATTTCAGGTCGTGTATTACGTTGATACTTTGTTTAGCCTTTGTCATTGCCTTGCCATTAGTTATTTTGATACTTTGCCTTTGCCATAGCCTGTCGCTTTCCTTGTTTGAGTGTTTTTTGTTCTCGTTTTTTTCCTCCTTGTGAGTGATTCCTTATTTTGTGCGTTTTGTGATTTTTCCTTGATTGAGTGATTTTCTGTTTCTGTTGCTACTTTGTCCTTAATAAGTTGTTTGAGTAAGCCTTGTCTCCTGAGTCGTGCATTTGGGTTCACGTCCTAGCTCAGTTGTGACAGAAAGTGCTATTGCCAATATTCTTATGAGAGAAACTGCTAAAGTCATATGTTGTATTGCACTTGAGAACCACTATTGCACTTGAAAAAGTACTAGTTCTATATATATGCACAATATATGCAGTTTATAAAAGTACTGTTGCCAATATGGATAATAAATTAGTGTTATTGCGCAGTTGCAAGAAATATACAACTTAGAAATTTGAAATTGCACAAGATGAAGTGGATAATGTGAGCATATATTAGCACTGATAACAATAATGCAAAACAAAGTGTGTTTATGATGTAGAATTCAGAAGGACAGCATCGACACAGTGCTATATTACATGATGCTGGCATTAAACGATCTGACAGCTGTTGGGATGAAGGAACTGCTGCAGCGTTCTTTCTTACACACTGGATGCATCAGTCTGTTACTGAAGGAGCTGCTTAAGCCCCCTACTGTCTCATGCAGGGGGAAGGATGGGTTGTCCATAATCGATGTCAGCCTGGCTAACATCCTCCTCTCACCCACCTTCTTGTTGGTGTCCACAGGGCAGTCCAAGAAACAGCAAGCTCTCCTGACCAGTTTATTTAGTCTTTTCCTGTCCCTCTCAGAGCTTCCACAACCCCAGCAAACCTCTGCATAGAAAACTGCAGATGCCACCACAGAGTCATTGTATTTTATAAATAAAAACAGTGTCCTACATAGTATCCAAAGGACCTCAGTCTTCTTAGCAGGTGCAGATGACTTTGGCCCCTCCTGTACAGGGCATCTGTGTTTTTTGTCCAGTCCAGTTTGTTGTTGAGGTGAACACCCAAGTATTTGTAATCCTCCACGATCTCAATGTCCAAGCCCTGGATGTTCACAGGTGTAGTCTGTGGTACCTTCCTTTGGACATCAATCACCATCTCCTCGTCTTGCTGGCGTTTATGTGCAGATGGATCAGTCCACATCAGTCAATGAAGTTGGTTATGACTTCCCTGTATTCCAGTTTGTTCCCTTGTGATACACGTATAACATGACAACTGTCAGAGTTGTGTCTGAAGTCTGATATGTAGAGGGTGAAGAGGAAAGGAGGGAGCACTGTCCCCTGTGTTCCCCGTGCTGCTAACTACATCGGACACGCAGTTACGAGGCCTCACATACAGTGGTCTGTTGATCAGGTAGTTGATGGTCCACGCAGTCAGGTGGCAGTCTACTCCAGCTCCTTCCTGCTTCCGCCTGAGCAGTGATGGTTCGATTGTGTTGATAGCACTGGAGAAGTCAAAGAACATGACCCTTACCATGCTCCCAGTGTGCTCCAGATCAGAATGAGATCAATGGAGTCGGTAGATGACTGCATCCTTCACACCGATGCCTGGTCGATATGCAAACTGTAGAAAGGCTAAAGATTTCAAATTCATTTGTAGCACCTCTTTTCCAGCTGCCTTGTCCTTCTACATACACTGTTGTGTCTGGTTCCACAACTCATTGGAGATGCACCAAACATCCCCACACTGTAACATGAAAGAAGTTTATTCCAACACTTCTATTGTAGTGTATGCTTCTCCCTGTCACTACTGAGAAAATAATATGGCAGATGGATCGTTTTGGGGACTCCTCTTTGGCCAAACTTGGTGGCAGGCCTACAGAGAATGTTGGCAGGATTTTGCAGCTGGAAACAAAGACATGTTTTAAGAAAAAGAAGATGGAGAAAAGTTTAATGTCATTCCCATATATATAATATAGGAATGAAGTTGAAAATCTGCAGTGTTGTCATTTTACTAGTTCTAACAAAGATTCACAAGCAACGGATTCCAAGTAGCAATACTAGATAAACATTATTACCTATGTCACATTTATTAGTCAAAATATTATTTTTCTTTTTTTTTTTCAGCCCCATAACAACCTGCCAGCACGTTTACTTAGACTTTATTTGTCAACCCATGCACTGATTTGAATCTTCCCCTCCTGTAAAGTAACAGTGTTAATGAGTGAAAGGGCATATTGTATTTGAGGATCATGAAAGATAACCCATCACATTTGTCTGGTTAGCATAAATGAACCATATGACAAATGAACACAGTACATACAAAAATAACTGCAATTTTGACATGGAAAAAAAAAAAAAAAAAGTGCTGCTAGCTTTGACACAAAGACTCAACAGCAGTTGAGTTCAGCAGTTTTGTCAACGAAAATTCCGACGATAAGTATTTGTTGACGTCATTTTATTGCATTGACTATTGACTAAATTGTAACGACAACGTAAATGAAAATAATATTGACAACAAAAATTACAGCGAAATCTCCGTTCATCATGCCCTGACGACAGAAGACGAGACTCATCTTCACCAGCATGTCAGGTGGGAAGGAAGAGGAGAGACGGCCTATGGAAATATTTGTCTTATATTCCATCTGAAAAAAAAAAAAAGACCATGTGTGTCGTTTCCAATGAAGATGGAGCGGTTTGCGGAGTCAATGCCACTCATTGTCTCAAGTCAGTCTTTGAGCAAACTCTGCATTTTTGTATACGTTTCTATTATAGGTTGCTATGAATATCTTTTCAATGTTAATCTATGCGTTTTTGCTCAACCTGCTATCAGTTTTAAAGACAACGAGCTCTGGAGGGAACTGTTTTGTTTTATTATCACTGTGTGTTTTTTAATAATTTATATTTCAGAGGAGTCTTGTTGAAAAAAATGACCCCCCAGTCAGTGAGTAGGAATATAAGTTGGACCAAATCATTTCACAGTATTTGCATTTCTCCAGGTTGTATGCAAATAAAGAGGGCAGTGTGCCATGTCTACAGGGTCTCCTTCACTTTCACTGTACATCCAGTCACCATGTATGCCATGTATGCAGAAAATAAATAGGATGACCTGTGAGGAAACATAATTGTTTTATTGCATTTTATCTAGCACACTTTAGGCATTCATTTTTCTATGATTTATAAAAGTATAGTAAGTCAGTAACACATTCTCAGCCCACTGACTAAATGCATAGTTCAAAATCCATTACAGTATCATGAAACTGAGAAAGTTATGACTGAAACATTTTATTAAAATTAAACAAAAATCTTGACAAAAACAAAATAAAACACTAAAATTTGACTTGAACCAATGTAATTTTCAGTTTAGCAACTAAAACTAAAACTTGATAAATGTGATAAATAACTAGCATGGCAAAATGTTTTTCCTTTTTTAATCATTTAACCACAATAATAAATTTGACACATTTTCTTATATTTGGAGGGCCTGGACTGCCTCAGCTAAGTCTATTATGAGTACTCCATCCATGCACAGATGCCCTTAACTGTAGCAGAATTGCTAAGTGGCTTGGTTATGTGCCCCCCCCCCCGGAAATAATAATGTGCTCTTAGCCATCTTGTCTGGTTAAATTAGATCTACAAAAAGTTCAGACTTCACAGTTATGAAATACTTGACATTACCCATCTGTCTTTTTGACACCATGCGTTCAATGTGCAACAATCAACGATGTGCTTCACACACTCCATCATCTCTCACAACTGTTGTTTCAGTTGTGCCTGCTTCTCATACACACAAATACAAATTTTTTTTGCAGACTGTCCACACGCACATAGAACACGGCAGAAAATACAGCGTTATGCTATGCTTGCAATCAAAGGCAAAATAAAAGGCGCTGGAAAATGGCTTGCCTCCCTGCCTCTCTCCATATGCTTTGTCTGCCCTCATTAAAAGTGATGGGTGCACATCACACATACACACACATGCAGACACACACATCAAATCACATCATACCCAACAGTTATCATAATAAATTATTAATGGTGAGCATGCCTGCTTGATATCCTCCTCTTGTGTGTGTTTGTGCATGAGTTCCCTGTCAGACAGAGGTGCACACGTGTGTGTGTGTGTGTGTGTGTGTGTGTGTGTGTGTGTGTGTGTATGAATTACAAGATTAAAAGAGAAACAGTCAAAGATCTTAAATGTGTGTGGTTATTTGACATAAAGTAAGCCTGAAGTAATTGGGTTGAAAGAGAAGTAGGGAGACAGAGTGAGAAAAGAGAAAGAGAAGGATGACTCTAAGGTGCCTGGAAGAGTGGAGGTAGAGAGAAAAAAGTAATAGAGAACAGAAGAGAAAGCAAACCAGGAAGAGAAAAAAATGAAGAAAAATGCCATTTAAAAGTTTGGAATTGCCTCTCACAAAAGCTTTTATCGTTACAATCAGGTAGCTGAGAGGCCTACTTATTTTTGAATGTCTTTTTTGTGCTTTTGGGATTAAGAAAGTCCTCTTTATGATTAGATGTTATTTGGAGTGAATGGTTTACAAAATAGTCATATTTTGTACTGTACATGGGGAACAAAACACTGTACAATGGTTCAACTGAACTGACAGTTGAAAGGCCAGAAAGAGACTAAGATACCTCTGACCAACAATTAAATAAGAACATAAGAAATCACCAGTCATTGGTAAAAGGAATTATAAGCTTAGCATTAAAATCAGAATCACAATTGGCTTTACTGGCCAAGTATGTGTGCCAAGTAGGCATGTTGCTTTCGCAAAACAATTCTTAAAACTGCAAAATAGAAATTGGTTAGTCTAAAACAGGGGTTCTTAAACTTATTATTCAATGACCAGCATCTGATTTTTATTAAAGGTCAGTGATCCGAATCGATTGACTGTCACAAAATAATATTTCTCAACTAATTAATTGATTTAATTTATTTCTGACTCAGACATTACAACTACATTTACGCTAGTTATTGTGTACAAGAGAAATTAGCCCATTGTTCAATAATTTCACTTTCTAACAATATTAATGTAATTTTATGAGCCTATACTAGCATGAACAGACTCCTGAAAATATGGAAAGTTCATAATGATGAGTAGATACTGAACTAGAAAAGACCTCAGTGCACCACGTGGCCCAAAATAAACCCAAGTAGTGCCTCTTGTATCTAATAGACAAGCTTTGTGATTCTCTGTCAGTAGCTGCACCAGCTACCACTACCCAGTATCTTCCTCATCAATGTTCAGTCATTGACAAACAAAATGGATGAGCTACGACTTTGAATCACATCACAGAGAATGTTTATGGACTGCAAAGTCATGATTTTCACTGAAACATGGCTTAACAACAGCATGCCAGACAACATGATAGAGCTGCAGGGACGCCGCGTCTTCAGAACGGACAGAACGGCAGAGCACTCTGGTAAGACCAGGGGTGGAGGACTCTGCATCTACGTGGACAAAACTTGATGTACAGACTCTGCCATCACTGGGAGCCACTGTTCTGCTAATTTGGAATATCTGATGATCAAGTGAAGGCCTTTTTATCTGCCTAGAGAATTCACATGCACCTGGATGCTAATGCTAAACTAGCAATGAAATGAACTGTATGCTGCTATCCACAAACAACAAACTGCACACCCTGATGGAGCCTTTATTGTTGCTGAAGACTTTAACCACTCCAACTTGAGGACTGTTCTCCCCAGATTTCACCAGAATGTCTCCTGCCCCGCCAGAGGAGACAAAACCCTGGACCATGTTTATACAAACATTATTATGTAAACATATACATTGACTCATATGCCTCCTTCATTCTGGATTACATTAACACATGTGTTGACAACGTCACCACCCACAAACAGATAAGAACTTTCATCAAACCAGCGGCCTTGGATGAACAGTAAGGTCTGCCTCCTACAAAAGGAACATGACGCTGCCTTCAGATCTGGTGATGCAACAGCCTACAGCTCATCCAGACCTAACCTGAAGAGGGGCATTAGGGAAGCTAAACACGCTCACAAGCTACACATTGAGGAAAACTGCTGAAACAATGCCAACCCCGCCACATGTGGTAGGACATCCAGGCCATCACAGACTAGCAGCCAAAAATGACAGCCCCTCCAACTAGCAATGCCTCCCTCCCTGACAAGATCAAAAACTTCTAAGCTTGCTTTGACAGGGACAACAAACAACCAGCCATCTGCACTCAGCAGGGTGAACGTTTGTAAGGCTGCTGGCCGTGACGGCATTCCTGGCCGCATGCTCACCCCCATCATCATCAAGTGCTTCGAGAGGCTGGTCTTGGCCCACCTCAAATGCTGTGTTCCCCCCATAATTGGACCCCCATCGACCAAACAGGTCAGCCGAGGATGGCATCTCTACTGCACTGCACTCTACCCTGACGCACCTGGACCACAACAACACCTATGCGAGGATGCTGTTCATCGACTTCAGCTCAGCATTCAACACAGTCATCCCCTCCAAATTGGTCAACAAAGTCAGTGACCTCGGCATTAGCATCTCCCTCTGCAACTGGATCCTGGACTCCCGACCAACAGACCCCAGTCTGTTTGGTTAGACAACCACATCTCCACCACCCTGACCCTGAACACCATCCCACAGAGCTGTTTGCTGAGCCCTCTCCTCTACTCCCTCTTCACTTACGACTGTGTGCCTGTGCATGGCTCCAACTCCATCATCAAGTTTGCAGACGACACCACGGTGATAGGCCTGATCAACAACAATGACGAGTCATCCTACAGGGATGAGCTTCAGCAGCTGACAATGTGGTGTGCCAACAGCAACCTCACCCTCAATACACTCCCATTCACTGAGGGGCTGAGGTTGACTGTGTCTCCAGTTTTAAGTTCCTGATTATCCACATCTCTGAGGACCTGTCCTGGACCCTCAACTTCTCAATTTCTGCTAAAGAAGGCTCAACAGTGGCTCTACTTCCTGCAGAGATTGAAGAAAGTTAACCTGGCTCGTCAAATCCTAGTTAACTTCTACCGCTGCACCATTGAGAGCATCCTGACCAACTGCATCTCAGTATGGTACAGCAGCTGCGCAGCTTCTGAGCGGAAGGCCCTGCAACGTCCGGTGAAAACCACCCAGTACATCACTGGTGCCCAGCTAACTGCCATTGAGGACCTCCAGCGCAAGCAGTGTCTAAGAAGGCACGCAGCATCAGCAGTGACAGCTCCCACCCCAATCATGGACTGTTTGCCCCCCCATCATCTGGTTGGAGGTTCAGGAGCCTCCGTTCCCACACCAGCAGGCACAGGAACAGCTTCTTCCCCAGACTTGTTACCCTGCTGAACTCAGTCCCCCAGCAGCACCCAAGAGACTACAACAAAGATGAACATTACAACTCAGCCCATGTCATACTGCACATACTTCACACTGCATCACTTTATATTTTATATACGCCGTATTCCTCATCTGTTCTCTTATACTTTTTACTTTTTTACTGCACTGCCACTTACTACCTGTAGCACATGTCACTTGTTTACATATCGTGTTACATATGTTTTTATGGTTTCATAAAAATTACTTGCACTACCTGCACCTACCTTATACTGATTATACCTCATGCCACTTGCACTACTTGCATGTATTTATATTTTTGGATATTATGACTACTTGCACTTTGGTTAGATGCTAAACTGCATTTTGTTGTCTCTGTGTTGCACTCTGATGATGACAATAAAGTTGAATCTAATCTAATTTGTAAAGTGGATGAATTATGAATTATGGACTTTTTGTCTCATTGGCAGGGGTTGGCAAGATGATTGACAGTCACTCTTGGACTAGACCTCTTTCACTGGTGTGTACTATACAAGAAACATCGCATGGATGCACTGGGACGCATCCTCAGTGATGTATCCTGGGATCATTGGGTGTTTCGGGTCTCGCAACATCATACACCCTCGCCCAGGCGACCCAGCTGGGGTTGATCAAGTCCCGACTTGTGTCCCAGTAGCACTACACAGATCAGCCCTCTTAATCCAAAGCCACCTTGTGGCCTTCTCTGCGGCTTCGCTCACAGATTGAATGGCCGTCTTTCTGGCCGTTCCTATAACGGCCAAACAACTAAGGATTTTGCAAAGAGAACGTCCTGCAAAACCCCTACAGCCACCTTCTATAGGCTCATAGAACGTTCTCCAGCCTCTCTCCCTGCACTCCTCCACCATTTCCTGGTTCTTAGCGCGTTTCCTCTCATTGGCTTCCTCAACACGCTCTTCCCTGGGCACCTTAAGTTCCAGGATGATCAGATGTCTTGAAGCTTCAGAGGTAATGATCATGTCTGTGCGGAGACTTCTTGTTGCAATGTGCTGGGGGAACCTCAGCTGCTTTTCCAGGTCGACCTGCAGCTGCCAGTCAGAGGCCGTGTGGAGGAGGCCAGTTGTTTGTTGGCATGCCTAAGGTTTCTCTCCAGTTTTAATGAAAGGGACTGCCTTCTTTGGAGCATGATGGTGTTTGCTGGTGCTGATGGCTGAGACTAAGCTCTCAGCAATTGCCTTGAGCTGGCTTTCTTTGGGTGTGCTGGCATGACAAAAACTAAAACCCCAGTCAGACCACCACAGTTGTTATCAACCTTCTTTGTTACACCAGGTTTTCTTTATCAAGCACTGGGCGCTTTCACATAAAAAGGGGCATTTGAGAAAGCTTCTGAACAAAATTGACCAATTGCATGTGGCCTACTGCAGTCAAGAGAAACAGGCTGTTATAGTGGAGAGCTGAGACAAATATAAAAACAACAGCAAAAAGCAACACCATTGCAAAACTGCTGATCATGTAAATTCCTAAACTGACATATATATATATATTATTATTCAGTGCACTCTCAATGCCTCCTGTTTATTCCTAACATGACAACTGCACACTCTGGAGCTCTAAAATTTGATGCAGTTGTGGGGAATTAGGTCATTAAACCTTTGGGTTTAATGTAATTCAAAAACTTCAGTTTTCAAACAGAGCTCAAAATGTCATAAGGTTCCAGTTAACTCATGTTTAAAGATAAGAACACATGTAAAGCTGATACGCAGGTTGAAATGCTTGCACACAAAACCACAATTAAACCACACATAAGATTCTCAGTGGAGACATGGCATAGATGTGATACAGCCTTAATTACAGGAAAGGACAGATTTGAATTGCCTCGCATGGGGCACCAATAAATGTAGGGGAATTAGGTCAATAAAACTTTTAGGTTTAATGTTTGCACTCATTAATATAGAAAGGGGCACCAACCTTCATCAACTCAGAAGGATTTTATTTATTCTTTTCTTTTAATGCTGATTTAATAATAATTCATGAATTAATGGTATATTATTCTGATCATCTGAAGCGTAAGCTCTCGATACAGTGATTGTCTATTTCCAGCTCAAAAGGACACTGACACTGACTTAAATTAAAGGTATTATTTATTTGGCACAATAATGAGAATGGATATGAATATATGATGTAACACAAACAACTGGATGAAGAAGCTATAGCAAGATAATAAATGAATGATTTCGGCAATAGTGAGAAGTCGTGTTGAAGAGGATGAGGATGCAAATGTAGTGTTAATTTCTTGAATTAATGACTAAGTGAGTCTAATGAGAATTGAGATCGTCATAGCCTACAACACCAACTCTTATTCAATGCAGCATGGAAAATGTCTACTTCTGTGCCAGCTCTGATGATGGCGAAAGGGGGGGCCCCAGGCTGTCGTTCGTGGCTCCAACCTGCGCTACGGTTCAATAGGGAGAACCAGTCGAGCTGCAGTGTTGAGTCTGAATGCAGAACTTTGGTTCAAAGAGGTTGATGACTCTATGGCAAAACTTCTCATTTAATAATAAAGTTGAGAATACTTTCGATGACCGGTCGAAAATATCTACAAAAACATTATTATGCAGTTGCCTTAATGGTTAAAAAAAAGAAGAGTTTGGCCTTAATTTTGAAAAAGTTTTGCAGCTTAATGTGGTGAGCAAAACTTTAAGTTACATGAAGACTGGAAAAAGAACTAGAGAAACTAACGGTTGCTTGCGTTGGACTCATCTGCCTCTCACTGTGGTCAATCGTAGAGTTTAAATGATCAAATTTCAATCACACATCAACATTGTTTACAACATGTAAGTTGACACCAATATACATGCATCAGACATATTTTGTTGATTAATGGCAACATCATTGCTAACATGCCTTTCATGTAAATGTTCAATGTGCAGGGTTGTCCAAAAGACTCCCCGTTTTCACTTCCAATGCATCAAAATATGTAGTATAAAGATTGTGAAAAGCCTGCATATGGAGGAGGTTATGATAGTTGAATGGGTCAAGCACAGGACCTTCGCCCAGGAGACCATGATTTGCATCCCATACGCTGAAGCAGCAGGTAGACACTAAAACACAGGAGCACACTATTAGTGGCAGAGCAGAAGTAGTCAACATTAGTAAGCTCTCTAGGAGAGGAGGTAAAGAAGTGTAGTACTCACGATGAGATGAGCAAAGACACCGCCAGGGATTCAGGACAATCTGGCAACAGGTAGAAGAGAGCTCTCTCCTTTTATTCTGTGCCTAATCAGGATCACGCGCATTAGGTGAACACCTGAGGAGGCGGGACTGATTGGGTGTGGGTGAACACCCAGCTAAACAGACAGAGGGAGATCAGACAGGCAACAGTAACAATAAAGGAAACACACTGAAAAACAGGTCTCTAGGATCATAACAGTGAAAGCTGACTTCTTTTTAACTTATGCACTTACTGTGAGTGAAGTAACATAGTGTATGTAACTGAAGTAACGCAATTTAATATACTTATCTGTCATATTTATTTTAACCCAACCACAATCTTTTCCTCAACCTCACCAATTAGTTTTGTTGCCTAAAACTAACCATGTAGTTTTGGTAACTATACCTAACCAAACCGCAACAATTTCACAATCAATGTCACAATCAATCAACAATGCTTAACTTCATGTTAATCATGCTTATCATTATTCTCGGCAAGCTTTATTTAGAGTGTACCAAGACGTTGCTAACTTGATGGCGGAGCCCTGCACATACAAAACTGCTGGGAGTGAAAATGTCTTGCCAGCAACAAAGATGACACCAGAGTAGGCAACCTTGTCATCTCACCAGCTCACAGGGGAAGCATCGATACTTATGGCAGGTGGTCATATTATGGTTATATTAAGGTTATATTTGATCAGTAAGTGTTTTCTGTTGTTATTTCTGGCTCACACGAGGAACTAGGCTGTTACCATACTTTGTTATTGTTGTTGTTATTGTGTCATGGAGCACTCGCTCTCATTGTCTGAGTTTCGATAGTAGAATCCGCCCTCTATCTGTTGCTAGCCGGCGAAATCCTGAAGGGGCGGGTTAAGCTATGGCGACAGGCTGTGAGAGGGTACAGCTGTGGCACTTCCTCTATTTAACACACAGGCTGCGCTGAAGTGTCAGAGGAAGCGTCAGCCTCGTGTGAAGACCCTTTCGTGTGAAGACCCTTTTGGGTAAAGACCTGCGAGTCTACTTGCGCGAGTCCACTGAACAAGGACACAGGTAGCCACCACTACTCTTACACTACTCCTGCTGCCATTCTGCGCACACACACCATGTGCTACCAATATATTCCAGTCCTCCAGGGCATGCGAAAAAAACGCATTGGCCATAAAAGGTGACAATCCTGAGAATCATTACTCAGAAAAACCTCAGCTACTCCCTCTGTTTTTTCCTTTGCTCTATGGAATTGCCAGTCTGCTGTAAACAAAACAAATTAATCCAAGCACTTGTACAGCTACATCAAATTCACCTACCTGTCTGAGCATGGAACACAATTCCTAGTACTTCAAATACACTACTATCATACCTCGACTATTGTAATTCCTTACTGGCAGGGCTCCCAGCATGCTCACTAAAACCTTTGCAGATGATACAGAATGCGGCAGCTTGCCTGGTATTTAACCAGTGCTTGTCACTTCGTTGTTCATATCCCTCCACTGGCTCCCAGTTGCTGCTCGCATCAAGTACAAATCCTTGATGCTTGCCTACGAAATTGCCACCAAAACCGCTCCGACCTACCTGAACTCCCTCATTCTGGTTTGCTCCCTCCCGCTCACTACGCTCTGCCCAGGAACGGCGCCTGGTGCTGCCACCTCCAAAAGACCCCAAGTCTCTAGCTAGACTCTTTTCTTCTGTGGTTCCCCGGTGATGGAATGAGTTACCAAACTCCATTCGTTCTGCAGAGTCCCTCTCTATCTCTGTCTCTATCTGGCCCAGTTGGACCAGAAAGTTGCGCTGGGGCACTTACTCTTGTTGTTCTCTCCCGTCTAGAATCTTGCTTGTGATGTATGAAAATCTCATATGTAATCTTTGGATAAAAGCCAACGTCTGCCAAATTACTAATTGTAACCACAACCTGAAGCGTTTTTTTTTTTTTTTTAATGCTTCAGGTCTGACAATATGCGTGTAAACATGAGGGTTATGCACACTGAAAAGGCACTGAATATATTCATTTATCTGTATTTTGCAATCTAGGCAGAACTTTATTGATTGAAAATTTAGTTGTAACAGACAGCAAGAATAAAAAAGAGGTAGACAAAGAAACCAAATAGACAATAAAAAGGATACAAAATAAAACCAACTATATATCTGTACATTTTGTACAAAGAGAGAATGAAAATAATATTGCCTTGTGAAAGATGGCTTAGATTCACAATGGAAAATTTAGAATTGCTCATGAGTAAGATATTGAAAATAAAATACAGTGGGATTGTATTATTGCACAATACTGTGCAGAATGGTAGAAAATATGTAACACTCGAAAAAATATATAGCACAATAAAAAAATATGTAAGAACAGTAAAAAAATATGTAATATTGCACATGATAGTTGCACAGATGTAATGAATATGAGGAAATATTAACAGAATTAATACAGTAATGCTGGTTTATGTTGGTATTGCCATTTTTGTGCTGATTTAATGTTACCATTACTGAGGTGGGTGGTGGCTGGTATGTGTCTTGATGCCAGCTGTATTGAACAACAATGCCTTATGCAATATGTTAATTGTAATAATATTACAGAACTTTGTTATCAATGAGTTACATTACTTTGTTACCCGAGGAGAGGTAATATATTACTGCAACATGTTACTTTTGTAATGTGTTACCCCAACACTGGTCACAATATGCTATTGCATGTAGGTGATATGGAAGCACAATGTGTTTCTGAGAAGGGAAGACAGAAGAAAATGCTAGAGAAACATGAGGAAAAGGCAGGTCAAGGAAAGTAAAAGAGATTTTTTGGGCAATGGAGAAAGAGAAAGCTGGAGGTGAAGATGGAGGGAGAAGGATGCAGGATACCTTGAAGGAGCAGCACAGTTAAAGAAGACAAAGCGTTATTGCTGCTTGGTTACACAGGGATGAGCAGGGGGTCTCTCTCTTTTTCCTCTGTCTCACACACACAAATACACACTTGGGGCAGAGGGGATGCCTCTGTGGGCACCAAGGTCCTTCCTCTCTGTAAATTAAAACCATTAATAACCAACTGGGACAACCGAGAGAAGGGAGAGGCAGGAGGGAGATGGATAGAGGGTAGGGAGAGAGAGATGGAAGAGAGAAAGTGAGATTTGGGGATGGTAATTTAGAAAGAAAGATTAGTAAACGGGAGGTAAACTGATGGGAAACAACAAAGAGAGAGTGTAGAGAACAGGATGAGAGAGACACATGAGGAACTTAAAGGGAGCGTGATGCGGCTGTTCTAAATCACTGTGATTGACCTAAAAGAGGTCTGGAAGTTACTCCTGTGTGTGCATGTGTGTGTCCAGTGGGGGTTAAAGTAAATGGAGGGTGTGGGGGTACAAAGAAAAAAGCATATATGTACTCTATGTGTGGCTTGTGTCTCTTCTATAACATAGCTCTGTGTGTGTGTGTGAGTGTGTGTGTGTGTGTGTGTGTGTGTGTGTGTGTGTGCGCGCGCACACATATGTGAGTGAGGGGTCGATCAGCATCCATGTGAGATATTGTTACCCAACAGTTGTCTTCTGCTGGGACTTGTTTAGACATTGCATAATGCAATTTCAGATATTAGATATTAATTTGTCATTTCTTAAAAGTCCCATATTATGAAAAACTCACTTTTTCTGGGATTTGGGGTGTAATTTGGGATCTCTGGTGCTGTCACATGCATACAAACTGTGAAATAAGACCGCCAACGAGATCTTTAAGATTTCTTCAGTATGTTAATATAAATCAGTTCCATGAAAGATTGATTTTCCCCCAGAAGTCCAAGTCCAAAGAGAAGAACAAAAAAACTCTGCTTACAGAGGCAGGTGAGTGATGAGTGCTGTAGCTCTGATCAGTAAAAAAACTACGCTACCTCACCAGATATGTCCTGCTGGAATCCAGGTCCCGTTTGCCATGATGCAGAGGCAAAAATAAAACAAAAAAAACAATCCATACCTCAGTTAGACACCTTAAAGCAAGGAAAGTTAGCCCCATCTCTCTTTCCTCTCTGTCTGTCTCTCCCAACCAATGTCACTTCCTGTTTTTAATACCTCCGAAGCACTCATAAAAAAAAAATGTAACAAAAGAATAACAACAAAAAGTCCATTTTATAGTCCCTTGTATCCGTGCTGCAGCAATATGGTCACTGATCACAAAAAAATACAAACATTTACATTCTTCACCATCCCAAAATACCTTACACAAGGTGGACCTAGGCAACCATTACAGGGTCACTTCCAACTTTGCATGGAATACCTGCAGACAAGGGATATGTAAGTATACAAATAATTAGCTGTGTGTTTCTTTTATAGATTAGTGTTAACTCTTGCGTGCTGTATTGTGTGTTTTGCCATTGAGAATGATGTAAGGCTAACTGCTAGCTTCTAGTTACTTCCAGTAAGACATTTTTTGACTAACCATTCAGAAGTGTTTAGCTGAATACTCTGAGTCTGAGGTTCTGCAGGAGCCTCCTCTCCTTCTTCATTATCTGATTTAGGTTCGAACATGTACTGTTGAACTACTGAGGAACTAGGTCTGTTCGTTGCCGCCGTGTCCGCTACTTTCACACAGGTAGTGCTACGTTAGAGTAGATTTACGTTAGATTTACCATAGGAGCAGTTTATGAGTGGGGCATGGGCAAATGAGTAGCAGCTCATTTGTATGTAACAGGCTGCAGCTAATTTGCATTTAAAGCTCCAGACACCAGAAACAGCACATTTTGAAAGGGACTGAAACAGAGGGAAATAGAGGTAGGCAAGAATCTTTTCCTAAAAGATATTTCCAGCAAACAGCTTCAAAAACATGTTTTCTGGAACTAATAGACCTATGTTAACTTGTTGAAAGAGCTTTATTTATATGGGAAATTTAAGACAAAAAAATGTTCTGAAAAAATATGCACGTACTATGAAATGTGTCGTGGTGATTCTATCAAGTATCAAGAAACATTGCACACACATTTTTTATGTCATTTTCATTTGTGTTTTCAAATTGTCTTTATATTGATAGAATGTAAGGGATTCATGAAATTTTAAATTTTATTTTGATGCTGTTTTTACCAGTGCTTCCATAGTTTGCAGTTGGTGTCAAAACAATGTTAATTACATTCCTTGTTACATCAGCTCAATTTAGTATTTATGTCTCATACTAGATAACCTGTAACCTCTGCAAAAATATGTTGACCCACACAATCACTATAGATAGGTAGGTGTATCTTTTTTTTATTAGTGTAAAGTGCATGTCCTGTTTGCACTGGACATTTGGACATTGTTACTTTTAACTTTTAATTCTTTGCTTGCTGTGCTTTTAGATTATGCTGGAACTTGTGAATTTCTCTTGGGGATGAATAAAGTATCTATCTATCTATCTATCTATCTATCTATCTATCTATCTATCTATAAACTGAGGCATGAAGACACAAGTATAAAGTAAGAAAAGTAGAGTAAGCAAGAGAGTAAGAGAAGAGCTAGGCAACACCCAACAAAAGCATCAAAGCAAAATAAACAATAATGGTACAACAACGAAAATATATAAATAATTGTGATAATAGAAATAATGCCAGACAGTTAGTTTAGTTGTTCGAGGCAGCATGTGTGTGTGTGTGTGTGTGTGTGTATGACTGTGTGTGTATGCGTGTATAAGTACATCTAAAACAAACAAACAGAACAATGACAAAAAAAAAAAAAAGAGGGAAGATTAAGAAACAATGCTGTTAAATTAATGGTCTATTAAGAGAGGGGAATGAGAGTCGAGTAAAAATCACAGCTAAACTACGACAAACAAAAAAACAAACAAACAAATAATAATGATAATAAATGTGGTCAATTTCTACCCTGATTCAGCTGGGGGTCACGGTCCGCCCCATACAGGCATGGAGCCCCACGACACAGGCAGATGCATCAAGTGGGGCGGGGGCTGGAGAGTCCCTACAGCCCCCACAGCTGTTGATGATAACCAGTGACAGGGGGCCTGCTGCAGGAAAGCAGGGGTGTTGAGAGTACATCCCATGCCATCTCCATCTCCATCTTCAGTCTCAGCAACACACAGGGGAAAATGTGAGTGCTGATCCGAGCAGGGTGGAACAGTCCTCTATCAGGAGAATGTTGCCTTTGATGGTGTAGCCATTACACTGGGGGTGCCTGAACAATCCGCCAATTCCCATGGCCTTGATGGCCCTAACACTGGGCCCTTCCCCCCTTCCCTAACTGCCTTCACAAAGTATGAAAAAAGTGAGATAAAGAGAGATAAGTATAAGTAAAGATAAATAAAAATAATCCAAAGGCTATAAACAGTGTAAACATGGCAAGGTAGCAGATCACAGTGTTAGTCATCTTGGTCAGGTTAGGGTATAAAATGTGTGGCAGGAAAGTATGGTGTTGATAAAATAATATAAAGTACCTGTAGGAGAACAAGAGACCTTCATCTCACCTTTCCCTCCCACATTCCTTCAGGAGAGCTGGAGAGGAAAGACATTTCAATTACAAAGGGTTACCTATCACGTAAACTGTTTTCATGGAGATACTAATCTTTTTGTCCAGCTCCACACCAGATGAAGGTGTTAAAACCAGAACAGGTCTCAAGAGGCCTCAAGAATCAGATAACATTGACTACGTTTACATGCAGTCAATAACCTTTCATAACCGGAATATCAGCAATAACCCGGTTGTGCACGGCCATGTAAACACCTTGAAAAACCGGAATATGCTCATATTCCAGTTTTTAAAAACCCGAATATGACCCCTGGGTTACTCCTTTTCTAACCTGAATATTTGGTCATGTATACGCCGGAATATCCCCATCGAACAGAACATTAATTTGTGTTCTGCTGATGTTCTATTCACAAGGAATCTTGGTCTTTTGAGTGCAGGAACTACATGTTGAAAAAATGGCAAAACCGAGGACACCACACTTTTGGAGCAAGGAGGAGACAAGTCACCTCGTAAGTGTGGTGAAAGACATGAATATCATGTCTTTTGAAGACGGTAGAAAGTACTGAGATATACAAGAAGGTGAGTGAAAAGTTACGTGAAGTAGGGTTTGTATGAATGCCAGACCAGATGAAGCACTTCATGACGTGTATTGCATCATGACGTTCGCCGTGCGTCGACACGTTGTCCGTGTGTCGCTGTTTTGATCGGGATATCCCAATTGATTACAATTACCATGTATACAGGAATAACCCTGTTTGCTCACGCATGTAAACAGGTTATTCCGAATGTTTCAGAAACCGGAATATTGACCATAACCCGAATATTGACTGCATGTAAACGTAGTCATTGACTAGTTGTAAATCAGATATTTCTGTAGGAAACAGTTTTGTGTGTCTGTGTGTGTCAGGCTCTAGCCTGTGTCTAGTCTGTGTCACTTCCTGTTTTATTTTGTTAGGGTTTTCCAGTTCCTGTTTTGTGTTCTCGTTAGGTGTCTTGACTTCCCCGTGTGTGATTGTTCATCGTCTCCACCTGTGTCTAATTGTTCCACCCCTCATGTGTATATATACCTGCCCCTCCCAGTGTGTCTTTGTCAGATTGTCTGCGTCTATTGTGAGTAGCTTTCTGGCGTTCTTCCTTGTATTTGCCTTCCTAGTGTTTCGACCTCTTTTGTCTCTTGTTGCCTTTTTGCTCAGCGTCTCTGTACTTTTGCCTTTCATATGGTCCATCTGGTTTTTGAACTCTCGCCTGGTTTTGTGACTCCCAATCTGCCTGGTGATTTTGTACTGCTGCTTTTCCGGACTGATTTTTCTGTGTACTGACCTTGGACTGTTAATAAACTGCCTCTCTGCACCTGCCTGTCTCTGGTCTGCTCTGTGGGTCCCCAGTTTGCCAGTCTCATTTCTGACAGTGTGCTTTCTTTTTTTATAATTTGCCTTTCCTTGTTTCTTTGTTCTATTAGTTAGTTATACTATTAGTCATCATATTAGTTAGTAATGGTATTGAAGAATGTTTGCATTAATCAACAAAATGTGTCTGATGCATGTATACATTTTTGCCAACATACATGCTATAAACAATGTTGGAGTGTGATTGATGAAATAACAGCATTCAACTCTAAATCATTCTAAAATGAGCGAAGGCCTGTTTGTTACAGACACGCCCCGGAGCATCCTCCCCCTTCAGGATCCGATTCAGGTTCGAACATGTACGGTTGAACTACAAAAGGACTCGGTTTGTTCATTGCCGCCATGTCTGCTACTTTCACACAGGTAGTGCTACGTAAGTCTACGCTCTCCCCGTTACCACGGTAACATGGGTGGGACAGCAGCAGCTAATTTTCATTTAAAGCTACAGACACCAGAAACAGCGCATTCTGAAAGGGACAGAAACGGAGGGAAATAGAGGGGGGTGAGAATCTTTTCCTAAAAGCTATTTCCAGCACCAGCTTCAAAAATATGTTTTATGGAACTCATAGACCTATGTATGTAACTTGTTGAAAAAGCTTCATAATATGGGACCTTTAATGCCTAAATATTTGCCAGTTCGAAGTGAGAATGAAAAATCCTGTCCTTGAGAGTTCCAAGCATCTTCTGAAGTGGCAATGTGATGGACTTATTCCAATTTATTGTATAGTTTGCATAAGGCTAATTTTATGTTGAAGTTTTGTGGTGTGAATTACTTTAATGGCATTGTTTTGACGTATAGCAGTGGTACGTGGCTCTATGAAAAGAGCAAATATACTATATTGCCAAAAGTATTGGCTCACCTGCCTTGACTCACCTATGAACTTAAGTGACATCCCATTTTTAATCCATAGGGTTTAATAAGTCATTGGTCCACCCTTTGTAGCTATAACAGCTTCAACTCTTCTGGAAAGGCTTTCTACAAGGTTTAGGAGTGTGTTTATGGGAATTTTTGACCATTCTTGCAGAAGTGCATTGTGAGGTCACACACTGATGTTGGACGTGAAGGCCTGGCTCTCAGTCTCCACTCTAATTCATCCCAAAGCTGTTCTATCAGGTTGAGGTCAGGACTCTGCGCAGGCCAGTCAAGTTCATCCACACCAAACTCTCTCATCCATGTCTTTATGGATCTTGCTTTGTGCACTGGTGCACAGTCATGTTGGAACAAGGAAGGATCATCCCCAAACTGTTCCAACAAAGTTGGGAGTATGGAATTGTCCAAAATCTCTTGGAGTTTCTTTCACTTGAACTAAGGGGCCCAGCCCAGCTCCTGAAAAACAAACCCACACCATAATCCCCCCTCCACCAAACTTTACACTTGGCACAATGCAGTCAGACAAGTACCGTTCTCCTGGCAAGCGCCAAACCCAGACTCATCCATCAGATCACCAGATGGTGAAGTGCCATTCATCACTCCAGAGAACGCCTCTCCACTGCTCTAGAGTCCAGTGCTTACACCACTGCAGCTGACACTTTGCATTGCACTTGGTGACGTGTGGCTTGGATGCAGCTGCTTGGCCATGGAAACCCATTCCATGAAACTCTCTACACACTGTTCTTGAGCTAATCTGAAGGCCACATGAAATTTGGAGGTCTGTAGCGATTGACCCTGCAGAAAGTTGGCGACCTCTGCGCACAATGCGCCTCATCATCCACTGACCTCACTCCGTCATTTTACGTGGCCTACCACTTCGTGGCTGAGTTGCTGTCGTTTCCAACCGCTTCTACTTTGTTATAATACCACTGACAGTTGACTGTGGAATATTTAGGAGCGAGGAAATTTCACGACTGGACTTAGACTGCACATGTGGCATCCTATCACAGTACCACGCTGGAATTCACTGAACTCCTGAGAGAAACCCCTTCTTTCATAAATGTCTGTAGAAGCAGTCTGCATGCCTTGGTGCTTGATTTTATACACCTGTGGCCATGGAAGTTATTACACCTGATTACAATTATTTGGATGGGTTCGTGAATACTTTTGGCAATATAGTGTAATAAATGAGAGAGTGGGCATCCTTTCCTTGTGCCCGGTTGAAGTGCAAAACTCTTTGACATGATTCCATTTGTGACAACTGCGGCTTTAGCTGAATTGTATGGTGTCTTTATCGAAGGGCAAAATAGTGAAGGACAGAGTGAAGGTAGAAGATGAAACATGGACTATGGTGCCACTAACAACCCAAGGAAGACAGAAACAGGTATGTGGCATGGTAATTTTTGGCTATGGTAAGACTAGCAGGCAGACTGCAAGATCTACCTTTTAGGCTTTTCGCCTAACAGGTAGTTGATTTTACGACCTAAG
This sequence comes from Chaetodon auriga, assembly GCF_051107435.1. Taxonomy (NCBI): domain Eukaryota; kingdom Metazoa; phylum Chordata; class Actinopteri; order Chaetodontiformes; family Chaetodontidae; genus Chaetodon; species Chaetodon auriga. The sequence continues at coordinate 27,276,369 of NC_135079.1, read as the reverse complement.
GATGCAGACCAGAGGCAATTTAGAAAATACAAATAATAATTTATTTTAGCAATAAATGAGCAACAAAAAGCACACTCATAAGGAGTGGAAAAAACAACATAAAGCACACTCAAACTGAGTGGAAAAGAACAAAGAAAAACGCACTCAAAAAAGAGAGTGGAGATATAACTAAGGGAGGTCCGATGAAACGGTTTGAGGCAAGGCACATGCTAACGAGGCAGGAAGACACTGAAACAAAAAGCACACTATGAATAGCGGTCCATAAGCTATCCAACATTAACAATAAGACACGCGAGAAGAGGGCTGATAATACTGAGTACTCACACTACATGAACAAGGAAATCGCCAGGGATTCAGGACAATCCCGCAACAGGTGAGGGAGAGTGCTCCCCTTTTGTCCTGTACCTTAAGAAGAAGAAGAAGAAGAAGACCTTTATCCGTCACAATCAACACAACATGCAGAGTTGGGGGGTGGGGGACTGCACACACCACGCTTTTAACCCATCCTTGGTCAGTCCATCCTCCGCGGCAGACCAGGAGTGGTGGACTACCAGCCGACCGGCGCCCGGTCAGTTCCTTTGTCATCACCATTGGTCAGGTGGTGATCTTCTTGGGACCTTCTAGCTGTGAGGCGACAGTTTTGCCACCGTGCCACCGTGCCACCAGGATAATGTGCGTTAGGTGTGCACCTCAGCAGGTGGAGCTGGCTGGGTGTAGAAGCGCACCCAGCTAGACAGACAGGGGAAACAGACAGGCAACAAACAACACTACGGAAAAGAGAAAAAAAGAAAACACTAGGAACAGACATTCTGCAGGATCGTAACACTGTCAGATGTGGGGAAATGGATCACTGCTCTGAAGGAGACCACAGATGGCACGGGTGGGAATTTGAAATGATTCATGTGGCAGGAAAGCACCCAACTGAACAGATCTTTACCAAAGCATGGTTGGTCCATGGAGTGACTGGCCATACAGTTGGCCATGTTGACTTTTAGGGATTAAAGAATCAGATATGGGCAATACTTTGTCTGCAATATCCAGAGAAAATTGACCTCTCTAAACTAGAAGGAGAAGGGCTGAAAAAAAAATGAGTCTGTGCAGTTCCTTCAAGTTCCTGCACACTTTACAGTGCAAATGAAACAAAAAAACAGATAACTGATGGAATGGCAATACAACCACACAGAACTGTTCAAGCTGATGGTCAAGAAAAACATGCCAAAGCCAGTGCAGAAATACCTGGACAGCATGGTGGAGCAGATGAAGAAAAATTTGCCATTTTTACTGAGCACATAGTGCATTAAGTGGAACAACATAAGAGGAGAGCAATCAATTGGCCTGTAAGCTCACTCAACTGCAGTTGGGGGAGGTATTCATGCAAAAAAGGACAAAGACACGGGGAATCCTTAGATTCCAGTGATGGCAACTGAAGCACTACAGACATCGGCTCTGGTAGAACCATAACCCATGTCACCAACATCTGCAATGCGCCCATGGACTCCACCACAGGAGGTTGTCAACTGCCAGCAGGACCAGGGAGACCAATGCAAAGACATGCAATGCAGAGGAGGATCCAATTTAAAATCACTGTCTATCTTAAAACCCAAGTTTGAGACTGTTGACTTTACATAGCCTGCCAAAGGGCCCAAGTCAACAGGAGGGGGTTCACAAGGACCACTGGGACCAAACACCATCACTTTTTGTTTTCGTTTTTTCTCATTGAAATTTAAAAAGTTCAAGGCCATCCAGGCTTTGATGTCTTCAAGACATGACAGAAGTAGAGTGAGGGAGAAGGCATTTTTCTTTTTCAGTGGCACATATATCTAACTGTCATCAACATAGCAATGAAAAGAGATACCAGGCTTTCTCTGGATGGGGAGAAAAGCAGGGCCCCTAAAATCGACCCCTGTGAAACCCCATACAGCAGTGGAGCAGAACTAGACTCCGAATTTCTAAGGCTTACACTCATACTCCTGTTGTCCAGATAAGATTTGAACCACTCCAGTGCAGTGCCACAGATGCTCACTAGGTGACGTAACTGAGCCACTAGGGTGTTGTGGTCCACAGTGTCAAAAGCTGCAGTTGAGTCCAACAGAACCAGAATTACATGGTCACCAGAGTCATTAGCCAGGAGGATATCGTTAAAAACTCTTAATAAAGCTGACTCAGTGCTATGCAGAGTTTTAAAACCAGATTGAAAGACCTCCAGGACACCATGCTCATCCAGGAAAGACTTCAACTGAGAATTAACAACTTTCTCCAAGATTTTAGAAATAAAAGGCAACTTGGAGATGGGCCTAAAGTTGGCCAACATGCTGCGATCAAGGCCAGGTTTCTTAAGTAGGGGCTGCACCACTGCATGTTTAAAACTTAGGGGAACAACACCAGAAGACAGACTGCTGTTAATGATAGCTAAAACTGACTGCCTTATAATAGGGAAAACCTCTTTAAAAAGACAAGGTTATAATATGGCCAACCACATCTTCTAAAAACGACAGAGACGCAGGCTCAAACTTATCAAGAGCTACAGAAAATGGGACAGGGTCAGAGGGATCAGATGCAGGAGCTGAGATGAGAGCTCTAGCAGTAGCAACCTTATCAATAAAAAAGTGCAGGAAGCTATTGCACATTTCAGGAGATTCCTCCAAGCTGACAGGCTGTGGGGCATTAAGAACAGTGTCAATGGTTTTAAATAACACAGGTGGGTTGTGATGATTGGACCCGATGATGTTTGACAGGTTTTTTCTTTTGGTCTCTTTAACAGTGCTCTGGTAGTAGCACCAACAGTCCTTTAGGATTTGGAAGGAAATCTGCAGCTTGTCTGTCTTTCACTTCCACTCAGCTTTGCGGCACTCCCGTCTAGTTCGTTCGAGTTCTTTCATTAAACCAGGGCTCAGATTTGCTTTGGGCTGCACAGTTTTTAATGGAGCCACAGAGTCCAGTATGGTTCGACAGGAGGAGTGAAACCAGGAGCTGAGCCCCTCTGTGTTAACAGAGGCAGGACAGACACAGAGCTGATCAAAGGCCACAGAGAACTGACCGGCAGTACAAGAGTTAAAAATCCAACGTCTGTGAGCAGGAGCGTTAGATTTAACCTCAGCACAGGAGAAAGCAACTTCAAACAAGACAGGCATATGATCAGAAATCACATCGTCACAGATTTCCAAGTTAGACACAGATAACCCTGAGACCAGATAACCATGAGAAGGAGAACACGGTCATACTTAGGCATAATTTCAGCCAGAAGACCAAAGAAGTCACTCATAAAATTATATCTGGGGGGTCGGTAGATGATGGCGCACAGCACTGGGTCGGAGCGATCCACCTCAAATAAGGTCACCTCAAAGCTGGAAAAAGAGGATAAGAGAGTGTGCTGCTTACATTTAAAGTCATTTTTGTAAACCTTCGCCATTTCTCCTCCACGACCTGACGTCTGCAGGGAGTTAAAGTAGAAACAGCAGGTAGAAGTTCCACCAGAGCATTGCACTCACCGGCACCAATCCAAGTCTCTGTCACACAGAGGAAATCCAAGCCATGGGAAAGAAATCCCTCACGATGAAGGTTTTGTTCGCCGGGGGGGGCAGAGGCGGCGGGGCCAGAGTCCCTCAGATGAGCCGGTGACAGGAACCAGACAGGCATCGATGGGATCCAGGAAATGCTGGGGCACAGCAAAAGGAGAGAATAATCCATGTCCTGTGAGGGAAATGGATGAAGGGCATGCCAGCCGGAGTTTCTGCCTCACCAACCGACCGCCACATCTGCCGCTTTTCTAAAAGCCAGAAAAGATTTGCATGACCAACCAATCACAGCTGATCTTACATTGGTTGTAGATGGTTCATGCTTCAGAAATGGCAGAAGGAACCATGCAGGGTATGGCATCATGACAATGGTACATCATTCTATAAAGTGATGGTTGACCAGCAATGTTCTTCACAACTAGCTGGGATTAAGGCTTTAACAGCTGCATGCAAATTGGGAACAGCCAGACATGCCAAAATTTGCACTGGCTCAGCATATGCCTATAGGGTGTGTTAAATCTATGGTAATATCTGGAAACAAAGAGCAGATGGGACGCCTATCAGGCATGGGGATGCAATCTCACAGCTATTGGAGGCAGCCTACCAAAAGCATTAGCTGTCATTAAGTGCCCCGCACATCAAAAGACACTTGTTGCTAGAGTTATCAATTTGACTGATTGACTGTTTTGTGAGGCAGTGATGGGCCAAATTGTTATCAGATAACAAAAGCAGAGCAACTGAGCCCCACAGGAGATTTATCTTCCCTAAGTCAGACTCAAAAAAAGCCAGTGTGTATGAAAAGAGTGCCTGGCTTAAAAAGGGGGCAGTTGAAAATGCTAAGGGGGCCCCCATAAGGGAGTCTGTGGAGGTCCAGCAGGACATTTTGTGGCACATACATCAGTGGTTCACAACCTGTTAAAGATGTGCAGGGGTGAGGTTTTTCAATCCATTCAGAATGCATGGTGATCACCATATTTGGTGGGTGTGGTGAATTCTATCTTAAAATCATTGAAGTGTGTGTAACAGCCATTTAGACATCTCATACATGTTAGTTGTGGCTAGAATCAGTAGGTGTGTGCAAGGCAGTGGCAAAGTTTTTGTGCATGTAAGTACTTCCTAGGTTTGGAATACCAGGTAAGATCAGTTCAGACTATGGACTGCACGTAATTGCTTAAAACAGCAAAAAATATCTACGGAGCTGAGAATTAGGCAAAGATTTGGGTGTATGTATCATCTACAGCCAATGACAGCTTGAAAATTAACATAGCTAAATGAGATGTTTAAAGGTTCACCCATACAGTGGACCTCCGCTTGAGCAGCTTGAGATAGAGGTGTCTAACTATGTATAACTGCCATGCACAAAGCCATCTTACAACAGATGATGGGTGCTACAGGAGGAAGGAACAGCTAAATGGCTGGTGCACTCCCTTTTCTGTGGGGACTGGAAGGGAAGAGCGAGGACAAAGCTTTCATACAAACATCCTCCCAACTGATTAAACTGACATTCAGGCTCTGAAGTTGCTAGACACAGTTGAATCATAAGACGTTATTCTCAACAAGCAATTGGCTAAGTGCCCATGAGCAATAACAGTGTTGGCTGCCTTGCAAGTGTAGGGGAATTAGGTAATTAAACCTTTGTGTTTAAAGTTTGCACTCGTTAATATAGAAAGGGGCACCAACCTTCATCAGATCAGAAGGATTTTTTTTTTTAGTGCTTTTTTAATAATAATGAAGTAATGGTAGATCAGTCTCATCATCTGAAGCGTAAGGTCTCAATACGGTGATCGTCTATTTCCAGCTCAAAAGGACACTGTCTGACAACAACTTAAATGAAAAGTATTATTTATTTGGCACAAAAATAAGAATGGATATGAATAATGAATAATACGATGACTGATATGGATTATGTGATGTAATACGAACATCTGAATGAAGAAGCTATAGCAGGACAATAAAATTAATGAGTTTGGCAATAGTGAGAAGTAGTGAGAATGAGGACATGAATGTAGTGTTAATTTCTTGAATTAATGACGAAGTGAGTCTAATGAGAACTGAGATTGTTATAGCCTACGACACCAACTTTTATCAACTGCAGCATGGAGGATGCCTACTTCTGTGTCAGCAGTGCTCCGATGACGGACTGTAACGAACTGACCCAAATGGACCCCGGCTGTTGCTCGTCGCTCTGATCTGCACTGCGGTCCAACAAGAAGAACCAGTTGAGCCACGGAGTTGAGAGCCAATATTCAACAGAGATCTTTCAGGGGCTGGTCCTTTGGTGTCGGTAACCGAACAGTAGTGGCTCTTTCAGTGGCTATTTGACCCAGACAGATGGGTTGAGGCTGGCTGCAGGATTTTGGTCCAAAGAGGTTGATGATCGTATGGCAAAACTTCTCGGTTAATAATAAAGTTGAAAATACTTCCGATGGCCAGTTGAAAATATCTGGGTCTGCTGAGTCCATTCTTTTCCAGACTATTCTGTTACGTTTAGTGACTGGGTTTAGACTCAAAATCAGACTCAGATAGAGAGTGAGAAAAATTAACAATTTACTGTGAACAATAATAATGATAATAACTCCAGATGCACCGGATAATGGTAACGTGAGAGTTTATGTGAGCAGCTGTTGAGGCACCGGTTCCAGAGGTGGATAGCTGATCCGTAGTGTACAGGGGGAGTGAGTGGTGAGGCACAGGTGAAGCACGGAGGTGGAGGTTGATGGTTTGAAGCTTGAGGTGGCTGGGACACTGGTGCTGGTGAGCAGTGCAGGAGGACTCACGAAGGAGAGCAGGGAAAAGACACAGGTGGATAACACTGGTGAAGGACACGATGTAGAATGACAAAGTAGATGATTTGTTTCTCGAGTAACACTAGCGAGTGGCCAACAATACTGCTGAGTGGTGAATTCAATCTGACAACAAGTCCTCTGCTGTCCACAGTTTTTATCCAGTCTGGCATTGTAATTCGTACCAGTTGCGTTGGAGCCAGCTCCCAAACCATGCCCAACCACTGCCGAAAAAGGACACACAGATAACAAGCCCCACACAACTCAGTATACAGAGAAACACAGGGAAATCCAAAAACCACCACACCAACTTTTTTATACAACACAATTCAGCCAGAGTTCTTATTGGTAAATATCACTCAACTATAGGTTAGCCCCACCCAATTTACTGGTGAAGGTTACATTCATTTCTTACAAATAGAAAGCAGATAAACAGACATATTTAACTTCCATTGTTACTAACTCAGGAGCACCCTAGGGTTCTGTGAACTCACTTCTTCACATTTATGTAGACAATACTAGAGAAAGAAAAAGAAAAGAAGAGAAAAATGTTGAATAGCTGTGCATCAAAAGTGCTATTTTCAGAAGAAATTGTCGTATTGAACAACAATAGCAATGTCAATGAGGAATTGCTGATAACATTGTACTGTTACCATGCATCCTGTCCATATCCTCCTCTTTTCATTCTTTGACTTTGGACACTCAGGTTGTCTCCTCTCTCCACAGTCTAAGCCAGAGGCTGCTGCTTTCTCTGGCAACAGACACATACAATCTCTTTAGGCCACTCCTCCTTATCTCTCCAAACCATCCATGGATAGAAGACTGAGAATGACACTGCAAGTAATGTCAACAATATTTAGTTATACATATTACAGGTTTAAAATGAAACAGAATGGGAAAAAAGCTGTAATATTATTACCTGCAGATGGCTGTGTGCATTAAGTATCACATGTATCCCAAGTGACAAAAAATATATACTTGTGAGTGTACTTAAAGTATATTTTAGTAAGTGTGTTAAAACACTATTAAGATAATATTGCACTTAAAATACATTTATACAAATTAAAAACACAACACAACACATTACACAGAAAAACATAACCAAATAATAAACAACGCACTGCTTAACAAAATGCTGTATCATGCTGCCAATGACAGGAAAATAGAAATTGACCAATGTTTTCTAAGGATCAGACAATATGAGGTGCCAGATATTTCAAGGACAGGCTGGCATTAATGAGTATTGTGCACAATGCACAATATATCTGCGGACATATATGTATAGTACATTCTGTAGTACACTTACAATGTATTGAGAATACTCAAGAAGTACGTAAAATACACAAGCAGCCTAATTTTATCTTTATTAAGTTACGCACAAAGTGTACTGGAAATGCTCAAGCAATATATAAATATCCTAAAGTCAATGTACTTGTAATCCATTAGTAGTACATTTCATTTGCATTATAAGTGCAATATATTTAAGCAAATTAGTAGTACAATATAAATCCTCACTTATAATACACTTTTAGTTTTGAAGTACACTTAAAAGTGCACCTGTGGCTCAGAGGTAGCTGTGGCTCAAATGGTAGAGCAGTTGTCCACTTATCAGAAGGTTGGGGTTTTGATCCCTGGCACTTGCAGTCTATGTGTCAATACATTCTTGGTATGGAAATATGTAAAAATACACTAGTATTCCAATGACATTTCAAGATGGGGCTGCATGAGTTGCAGCTTGTTAAAGCAGCTCCAGCTGCTTTCTATGTATTAATGTCTTTTTGTCTTTCTCAAGTTTTTTCCATCACTGGTCTCGGTCGATCATGCATATGTATGGATGTACAACTGGTGAGACTTTTTTCTACTTTGTCAAGTACTTAAATCAACTTAAGAAGATCTATTGAGCTATGGTCCATTGTTTACACATGGGAACAACTGATCAACACAAGCGTACTCCCAGTGGAAAGACTAGAGGAAATAGGGAGAAGGAGAAAGGGATGCAGAGCTGGGGCAAAGCAAACAGAATAAAAGATGGTACAAACCATCTACACCGTCTGTTATTATGGGGATTGTGAGAACTCTGCCAAATAAGATAGAAGAGCTAACGGTTCAAACCAGACTGCAAAGGAAATACCGGGAGTGTAGCCTCGTTTTGCCTGTTAACCAAAAGGCTTCCTCAGTTCTAACTGACTGGTTAGGAGTCTCAGGCATCCTAGACGTATTGCTACGCATTTTGGCATGAACACCCTTCAACTGGTACAGGAGTATGAAAGGACATCCAGAAAACTTGCGACCTACAGGATCCATCTGCGGTTCAATTTGAGATGCTGACAACAGAGGATCATTCCCAACAGTTTACACCTGGGTTTCACCATGAAACAACACAGAGATGATACTATTCTCCAAAAGGCTCAGTATCAACTGCTCAGTGAGAGAGTGAGGCTCACTTCACCATCGACACACTTAAAATTGAGATGGACCAGATGCTTGAGAGACTATCGACATATCTACCAAGTGAAATCCTGGAGGAAGTTTCTAAGTTTGTGGATAAGGCACAGAAATCACAGCACACCAAGGGCAAGGAACAACAGACATGCAAATTTCAAACATTACAGACATGACAAGGCAACTTCCACATAACAGAACTAATCTGGAGAAGAAAGGATGACATAACTACACAGCTGGACATTTCTGAAAAGTGGGTAAAGAACTAACAGAGTGCTTACCCAACCAGAGAAGGATGTCGACATCATCACGGCCACAGAATCAGCCATCAGGAACAACAAGTTGGCAGACACAGAGGCGGAACAACTTGGGTTGAAAGTATCAGCTGCCCTGTCCAGTGCCAAGACACCACCTTCCAACCTCTCTACCCAGAGAGGAAGGCAATGATATCACTACAGAGAGACCGGAACATCACCATCTTGCTGACTGATAAAAGAAGATGCACAGTGGTGCTAAACACAGCTGACTACAATGCTAAGGTGACCAGTCTACTCAGTGACACAGCCACCTATGAGACACTGAAGCGAGATCCCACCAGCAGCTATAAGAAGAAAGCAATCAACTGCTTGCAACTACTGGAAATGGACAAAGCCATTGACTGACCACTATATTACTGTCTGTACACTGGGGAAGCCACTCCTTTTGCATTTATGGACGGCCAAAAATACACAAGGCAGAAGCCCTAATCAGACCCAGCAGCAGCAGCATCAAATCAGTCATCTACAACATTGCCAAACATCTATCAAACAACCTAGCTCCTTCGGTAGGCAACACTCCACACCACGTCCAAATCTCCCAGGATTTGCCAACAAAGTGGTAAACTTAAAACTGGACTCGGATGAAACTCTGGTATCTTATGATGTCACCTCACTCTTCACATGCATCCCCACCCTGGAAGCAGTGAAGACAGTAAGGAAACAAATGCCACAGGACAACACCCTCTCCAACAGAACCAACTACACTTTATCACATATGTGCCCTGCTAGACCTCTGCCTGACAACCACCTATTTCCAGTACAACTGGGGTTTCTACAGACAGAAGCATGGCTGTGTCATGAGGTCAGCAGTCTCTCTCATAGTGACCAGTCTCTACATGGAAGAAGTAGAGAGCAGAACCCTGATCTCCTTCACAGGAACTCCCCCCAATTATTGGTTTAAAATTAGAACACGGGAAGTGGAAGCTTTCATGGAACACATCAATGCAATGGACAGCAACATGAAGATCACTCAGAGGATGTCAAAGGAGACAGCGTGGCCTTTTTGGATTGTACAGTGCACATTGAAGAGGACAGGAGTCTCAACATTGAAGTACACAGAAAACCCACACACGATTAAAATTTTGATCGACCTGACCATTACCACCCATCAACACCTATTGTGCCAGCCACGGCAAGGACAGCCACAGGAGGAAGCTGGAGGAGTGTCTACAGGGGAACAATGCCAGAGAGGTTTGATCAGTCACAGCAGCGGCAGCAGAGAGGGCCCTGAAATGGCCAAAAGAACAAACCTGTTTTTCAACAGATTTGATTCTACCCCAGTCAAGAGAGAGTTCCAGCCCTGTGGAAATCCCCCTGTGTGGTTCCAGTCCCAGAGACCACACATCCCAACAAGCCAACTCTCCTTTCCTCCTTTTCCATTGCAGATGTTCAGGATAGCTACAAATGTTCAGGACAGCTACAAATACCTTGGGACACCACAGGCAAATGGGAACCATCAGGGGGCCACAAGGAAGTCAGCCACAGCCAAATACCGACATCGAGTCGGGCAGGTCCTGAAGAGTCGGATGAATGGAAAGAACATAGTCCAGGCTATCAACACATATGCACTGCCAGTAATCAGATACCCCACTGGTATAACCAGTTGGCCAGAGGAGGAGATAGAAGCCACTGATATCAAGACAAGGAAGCACCTCACAATGCATGGAGGGTTTTATCCTTAGTCCAACCCTGAGACTTTACGCTAAGAGCACCGAGGGAGGCTGAGGACTGGTGAGCGTCAGAGCCACTGTCCAGAGTGAAACAACTAAGATCCAGAATTACATCCTGACGATGAACCCCAAAGACAAGCTGCTCAGTGAATACCTCAGGCCAAAGAAACCCAATAATGCAGAAGAGGAAGACCAACCATCATGGAGGGACAAGCCCCTTCATGGCATGTACCATCGCCAGACAGAAGTGGCTGATATCAAGAAATCCTACCAGTTGCTGGAAAAGGCTGGACTGAACCAGACTCTTGTCCAGACTGACAAGATGGTGGTGGCTAACCAGCCAGACATTGTGCTGATAGAACAACAACAGAAGAAGGCAGTAGTGATAGACGTAGCAATCCCGAGCGGCAGCAAAATTAAGAAGAATGAACATAAAAGCCTGAAAAATACCAAGGGCTGAAAGACGAGCAAGAGAAGATGTGAGGAGAAAAGGCAATAGTGGTACCAGTGGTAATCAGAGCACTGGGGGCAGTGACCCATGAACTGGGAGAGTGGCTTCAGCATATTCCAACATCTGCTGAAGCAACATCTGAGTTTTCTGTCCAGATGAGCGCAGTCCTAGGAAGAGCTATGATACTGCACAGAACCCTCAAACTCCCAGGCCTCTGGAAGAGGACCCGAGCTTGAAGAAAAATACACGCCACCACCATAGAGGGGGGATTTATATATATTTATTTATTTATAGAAATAAGGATCCTCTCTCTACACCCTGCCATGGACTCTATGTTGTGATTTGTTTTGTTGTTTTATTTCTTGTGGGGTGTTGTACGGAGGGAAGGAGACACCAGACACAGGGTTTGGGATTGGGGATATATTGACACAACAAATGAATATTTTGTGCTTAAAGTTGATGTGTTAGAAGGAGGAAAATGAGGTATGGATAACCGTAAAGGATTTGAGCAAGTTTGACAAGGGCCAAATTGCTATGGCTAGACGACTGGGTCAGAGCATCTCCAAAACTGCAGTACTTGTGGGGTGCTCCCAGTCTGCAGTGGTCAGTATCTATCAAAAGTGGTCCAAGAAAGGAACCATGGTGAACATGGCTGGCCAATGCTCATTGATGCACGTGGAGAGTGAAAGCCCCTGTGGTCCAATCCAACAGACGAGCTACTGTTGCTCAAATTGCCAAAAAAGTTAATGCTGGTTCTGATAGAAAGGTGTCAGAATACACAGTACATCACAGTTTGTTATGTAAGGGCCTGCATAGCTGCAGACCAGTCAGGGTGCCCATGCTGACCCCTGTCCGCTGCCAAAAACACCAACAATGGACATGTGAGCATCAGAACTAAACCATGGAGCAATGCAATAAGGTGGTCTGGTCTGATGACTCACGTTTTCTTTTACATCACATGGGTGGCTGGGTGCATGTGCATCACATACCTGGGAATACATGGCACCAGGATCCATGTGGATGTTACTTTGACAAATACCACCTACCTAAGCATTGTTGCAGACCGTGCACACCCTGTCATGGAGGCAGTACTCCCTGATGGCTGTGGCCTCTTTCAGCAGAATAATGTGCTGTGCCACAAAGCAAAAATGGTTCAGGAATGTTTTGAGGAGCACAACAACAAGTTTGAGGTGTTGACTTGGACTTCAAATTCCCCAGATCTCAATCCATCTGTGGGATGTGCTGGACAAACAAGTCCAATGCATGGAGGCCCCACCTCGCAACTTAGAGGACTTAAAGTATCTGCTGCTAACATCTTGGTGCCAGATACCACAGCACACCTTCAGCGGTCTAGTGGAGTCCACGCCTTAATGGGTCAGGGCTGTTTTGGCAGCAAAAGGGGGACCAACACAATATTAGGCAGGTGGTCATAATGTTTTGCTTGACTGGTGTATTATTTCATTGTAATGCAGCCCGTCGTTAATACTGCTTACCTAAAGGGCATGAAAAAGTAAACTCTTACTGCTTCACTGACCTGCTCAACTGGGATAAACCTGTATTGCGTAAGGAGGTTGTGGTGGATCACTCTTTCTGTTTCACCATCTTCCAGTTGCACCACGTACACAGGGATGCCAGTTTGCCATTTCACCACAATTTATGGACAACACTGCTATCTATCCCCCAGTTTCTGCCACCCCTCCACATGACACACCTTGACCAGGACCCTTTCCCCTGGGCTGAAGACTTGACTCTTTGCTTTTTGGTCATAGTACTTTTTCTGCTGTTCCTTAGCATGCCAGGACATCTGGTTGGCCTAGGCATGGGCCTGTGTCATGCTGAGTTTGGACATAATCACTGTATCCACATAGTTCATTTTTGGTGCGGACTCCAAAGATCAGGTCTACTGAGAGCCTGGGATTTCTACCGAACATCAGAAGACAGGGTTATTGTTAAATAGGGTTTGATAGGGGTTGACTAGGCATGACCATGGCCATCTAAATGTATTTTGTGCCATACCACAGTCTCCCCACCAACTGCTACACCATGGTCGGCAACCAAGAAACACATACATTCTGGTGCAACCAGAAGTGTTAAATGTGTGTGGTTCAGCCAGCAGGTTGGACCAGGGATGCGCTGGCTACCAGTTCTTGCTTGGGCGGCGCAGAGCCTTCTGAGCAGGTGGAGGAGAAAATGGCAGTAGGGGAGGAGGAGGAGGAGGTGCCGCAGATGCATCAATCTGGAGCAAGCATCTCAGTGCAGCTGATGAGGCTGAGGTGCAGCTGTGCCCCAGGAGGTGTGCTCCTTCATTCTCACTACTTGCTCAGCTGCTTCATGCAAGTGAGCTGTGGTGCTTTGGAGCAGTGGTCCAAACAGCCAATCACAGGATATGAGACCCTCCAACAGCTCATGTCTGATGACAGAGGGAAGTTGAGATGTGCAGTCAGATGTTTGGCTGACAGCTCCTAAATGTGTAAATGTCCCTGCGTAAGAGGCCTCAAGCAGAATCAAATTGTACTGCCAGCATCACAATGCCTCTCAGATCTTCCATCTTCCTGATGATGCCAGGCAAGTCATGGAGAAGTCCTTTGGCGGAAGTGGGGAAAGCCACTAGGTCTGCCAATGGGGAGGGGGGAAAACCAGGAGACGCAGGAGGAGAGCCCAGTTTGTAGGAAGCTGAGCAATGTGACTTGTGTCCACCATCTGCAAAGTTGCTGCTGAAGATTAGCTTTTCTGTCCCTCCAGAGGGACACCATCATGGTCAGCTCAGCTTCCATCACCACCATTCTCCACCAGAGAGCCATGAATGCATCTGCTTGCCACAAGAGCTCTCACCAGAATGTCCCTGGACCATGTTTATATGTCCCTGGACCATGTTTATACAAATATCCCCCCCCCCCCCCAGTTCACACCACTCATCAGACGTGTGAAGCTGTCAGTGAGGACTGCTAAAGTATGGCCAGAGGGAGCGGATGCCACACTCCAGCAGCAGATCCAACACACAGACTGGAGTTTGTTCACCACCTGGACTCAGAATCCATTGACATTGACTGATATGCCTCCTCCGTTCTGGATTACATTAACACATGTGTTGACAACGTCACCACCCACAAACAGATTGTGACCCAACCAGAAGCCTTGGATGAACAGTATCAACCTTTTTTGGATGAACGCCCCTCTACTCAATGCCCACACCTCTTGCCGCCCCCATCAATGAGAAAGCAGTTAAAACCCCTGTATAATGATATTTATGATTGAAATTGTGTATTTCACTGGCCTATTTTGTTAGGTTTAGATTTTTAAATTTGAATAGGACCCAGTGAGCAGACATAAAGCACGGAAAGATGGGAGCCGTTTAAACCAAAGCAGTTTATTAACAATAACAAATACATAATACAATAATACTAATACGATAGTTTAAATAAAAACAAACAACAAGTAACATGAAAACAAAACTAGAGAAAAAAGCTATGGATAACAAACCAACTTCTACTGAGATCAGTGGGTGACACTGAGGTGCGGAGCACTTCCACAACAACACCAACCTCCGCTACATGTGGCAGGGCATCTAGGCCTTCAGCCTTCAACAACTTCTACGCTCACTTCAACTGAAACAACACACAACCAGCCATCAAAACTGCTCCCCACCCAGATGAACAGCCCGTTATGCTCTCCGCTTATGACGTGCATTCTGCACTCAGCAGGGTGAACGTCCGTAAGGCTGCTGGCCCTGATGGCATACCCAGCTGTGTGCTGAAGGCCTGTGCAGAACAACTGGCTGGGGTTTTCACTGACATCTTCAACCTGTCACTGGCCGAGGCAGCAGTCCCCACATGCCTCAAGACCACCACCATCGTGCTGGTATCCAAGCAGTCAGCTGCAGTGGGCCTTAATGACTTCTACCCTGTTGCACTCACCCCCATCATCACCAAGTGCTTCAAGAGGCTGGTCTTGGACAACCATCAAATGCTGTCATCCCCCCACGCTGGACCCCCATCAATTTGCCAACCTAACAGGTTGACAGAGGATGCCATCGCCATGGCACTGCACTCTACCCTGATGCACCTGGACCACAACAACACTTACACGAGGATGCTGTTCATCGACTTCAGCTCAGCATTCAACACAGTCATCCCCTCTAAGATGGTCAACAAACTCAGTGACCTTGGCATCAGCACCTCCCTCTGCAACTGGTTCCTGGACTTTCTGACCAACAGACCCCAGTCTGTTAGGTTAGACAACCACACCTCCACCACCCTGACCCTGAACACCAGCGTTTCACAGGGCTGTGTGCTGAGCCCTCTCCTCTACTCCCTCTTCACCCTCTAATGCATGCCTGTGCATGGCTCCAACTCCATCATCAAGTTCGCAGACATCATCACGGTGATAAGCGACTGACTGGTTCAGCAGCTGGTGATGTGGTGCACCGACAACAACCTGACCCTTGACACCAAGAAGACCAAGGAGCTCATCGTGGACTACCGGAAAACTAAAGGACTGAGGACCTCTCCTGGACCCTCATCTCCTCCACCTATGAAAAAGAAGGTTCAACAGCACCTTTACTTCCTGTGGAGACTGAAGAAAGTTAACCTGGCTCGTCAAATCCTAGTTAACTTTTACCGCTGCACCATTGAGAGAATCCTGACCAGCTGCATCTCAGAATGGTACAGCAGCTGCACAGCCTCTAAGTGGAAGGCCCTGCAACAGGTGGTGAAAACCACCCAGTACATCATTGGTGCCCAGCTAACTGCCATTGAGGACCTCCAGCACAAGCGGTGTCTAAGAAGGGCATGCAGCATCAGCAGTGACAGCTCCCACCCCAACTATGGACTGTTTGCCCCCCTCCCATCTGGTAAGAGGTTCAGCAGCCTCCGTTCCTGCATCAGCAGGCACAGGAACAGCTTCTTCCCTCGAGCTGTCCCCCCAGCAGCACCCCCTCCAACCCCCACCACCCTTCCATTGACACTGACACCCCCTCTTACCACCTTGTAATGTGTCCATATGTACACATACATACCTAATGTGTACGTATGTACTTAAGGCCCAAAGTGTGTGTGTGTGTGTGTGTGTGTGTGTAGGCAGAGGTTAATTTAACCCAGCAGTGAAGAGCCCTTGATAAAAACCAGTCTGATCCCTGTTTAATTACCTTCCATCTACATGTCTTTGGCACGCACTGGGTCGTAGGTCTGTGTCTGTGTGCGTGTGATGAATGTAGGATTTGAAGCAGGGACACACACACACAAGATGCATTGGCATACTGGTCTGTGTGAGTTGTCTGACATCTCTCCATGAATATTTGCGTCATATAGGTACAAGCTGGATGTGGGTATGTGCAAGTGTACTTCAGAGTCAGGTGACATGTCTGTGGGTGTATGTGTGGGGGTTGGGGGTAACAGAAGAAAAAGTACTCTGATTGAAAGAGATAAGCTGAGGCATGGAGAGAAAGATGGTCAGCAGGTAGGAAACCAGAACAAGCACTGTAAATGTGTGTTCAGGAAGAGAGTTTGAGAAGAAGACGGATGGAAAGGTTCCAGAAAAGAGGGAAAACAGTGAAGGAATAAAAGCGAAAGAGATGATGAGTAATACTGGGGCAATCCCTGCAGCGCCCACACACACAGAAACAAGTATGAAAAGTAATAAAACACAAACAAATGTGGACATGTGAACTTGTAAACGTTCTTATTTTCTATTATGGTAAACCTGCGATTAAACTGTGTATGTGCTCAATCATACCTGAGGTGAAGCAATTGCGCTGCACTATATGTAATAATTTTTTTTCAGGTAATGAAATTTACCTCAAAATGCAACAAGTAATACACACATGCAACAGATGTCAAGTCTTTGTTGATGTTTTGTTTTGTTCATTTGATAGGGACATAGCATGATGATAAATATCGGTATAAAAATACAAGACGTAAACATGCACCTGATTTTAGCAAGAATGCTGATTTACATCTGTAGTACCGTGATAGGTAACAAAAACAGAAAAATTACAAGTAATAATATACATATACAAATACACAATACACCGTAAAAAGACCAAGGACAGTATGCAGCATGTCCAATTAAGAGTGATCACAGTTCTGGTTTTGCCTTAAGCCATTGTTTGAGATGAGTCTTAAAATAATAAAAATGAAATAAAATGTAAGTATGTAAACTCCACTTTCAGATCTAGACAAACACGTCACTCCTCATGACTGAGTGTGACGCTGACAGCAGCACCAAAATAACGTTAATTCAATTATGCCTAATAAAACGGCTGAGTGCAGCAATCATTGACACATCACTGGGATGGGAAACGCTACCAGAATTAAATGACTGCATGGGGATGTGTTTTGAAGAGCTAATAACATAATGACATACACAACAGCTAGTTTTGTCATGATGTTGTACCATGTAGCTTTAATTATCTCTCTCTCTATGTTTTCTCCTCTCTTTTCCTATCATGCCATTTCTTCTACTCACATCCTCATCTCTCTATATAAATCTTTCTTTAATATAGCTGACAATGATAAACACAGATAACAGATAAAGGATCTATTCAATGGCACGACTACTGTGTGTGATTTTACTGGAACCACATGGCTGTAGAAACAATGCAGCTGTAAATTGTATTTATATCCTCGCTGTAAAAAATTTGCAATTACTCTGTCAAAAATGCTGTAATAAAAAAATAAAAGCAATTGTTTAATTGAAATTAAATTAATAGATTTTATAGAGTGATGAAAATATTCAAAATAGTGCAATAGTAAGCATCGCTTATCATTAGCTACATTATCAATTGATTAATTATTATTAATTCACTGAAGCCACTTTTTACAGCATTGAAGACTTAAAGTTCCCCTCCAGACATGTTTTATGACATATGAAACACTCCACTTTGAATAATAATTTGTGTCTGACATGCCTTTTTCTCAAAATTTTCAATTACCTCCTTAAAAAGTCCTAAAATTAGATCTCCACCTTCTGCCTTGTTGAAAAATCCAGAATCTGTAAATATGCAAATACAGCTCATTTTACAACTACTTGACACAAGATGTTGTCTTCACTGAAAATTGCATTCTCTGTGTGCATGCACTGGATGCTTCAAGTTTGCACATCACACTTGTATAAGTAACATATTGGACCATGATTGGCGTCCAAACTAGCTGTGATGTACATGTGTTAAACTGAGATTTAAGGTAATCAAAGAGAAATTTTCTCTCTTCAGCACATAAATGTGAAAATGGCCTCTGAATGACAAACTCTGCATGTACATCATTCTGTCCTATGAAGCTCAAATATCCAAATGAAATAACAATAAGAAAACATTTTTTGACTCAGCAGAGCTTTGATATAATCTTGCCAGTTTCATTCTTTGAAAGGCCAGCAGTGCTGGTTTGTTGTGATCTTTTTACCTCTCATTTTGCATTTGAGGGATCACTTACAGTCTCATGGAAAATATTTCTTAACAATTTTGTTAGCATGTGACCCCAGTTTATCAGCAGGTTGTTTCAAACTATAGCATGAGTCTGTTAGGGTCTAGCTATCCCTCCCTCATTCCTAGTGTTTCTGCTGTTCCTTCCCTAGTGTCTCCTGTTTGTCTTTCTCTGTTTGTATTCATGGGTGTGTCTGATTCAATCAGGGTGTGGCCAACCTATTTTACTCCTCCCACCTACAGACTTGCACACCAGCTGTTAATCCACTCATCAATTACACCTGCAGGCTGCAGTATAAACTCTGGTCCTTCATTCTACTTTAAGCCATATCTGTGTGTCATAGCAGTCCTATGCGTGGCTGACTCTCATAGTTCTCTGCAATTTCATTGTGCGGTTTTCCTTGCATTTCCATTGTCTACTGCCTTGCTGATTTGCCTGCCACAATCTGATCCTCTTCAGTCTCCAGTGTTCCTAAAGATTCTAACTACTGCCTGTGCTGCTCCACTGTTTGCTTCTAAATACACAATCCAGCCAGTCTGTTCCATTGCTCCAGATTTCCACCACCAAAAAATCTCATAATAAATTGCTCTTGGCTGAACTTTCACATGGTCTAAGTTTTACTTTTGGGTCTGAAGAACTGACAGAATCATGTCAGTGTACAGTTACTGATGATAAGAGCAGATATGTTGTTTTGTCAGAGTAACATGTTCACCCCTGATATGACAGTGATGTTCATTCATTCATCTTCTATACCGACTATCCCTTTCGGGGGGCTGGAGTCTATCCTAGCTGTCAACGGGCGAGAGGCGGGGTACACCCTGAACTAGTCGCTTGCAGCGCAACATATAGAGACAGACAACCATTCACACTCACACTCACACCTAAGGACAATTTTTTTAGAGTAACCAATTAACCTAATGAGCATGTTTTTGGTCTGTGGGAAGAACATGCAAACTTCACACAGATCGAACTGGCGACCTTCTTGCTGTGAGGCACGCACACTACCTGCTGCGCCACCGTGCCGCCCATGACAGTGATGTATTTGTGAAAAAACTTTAAAGATCTATGATATTGACGTCAGAGGAACATTCAGTAATATTTTGGTAACATTTTACTGAATCTATAAAATGACCACAGTATCTGTTTTCTCCGTGGCTTCTTCAATATCTGAACAAATTTTCTCAATTCGCTGAAAATGCTCCACACCTCCAGCTATTTCAATCAACACCCAAACCCTTGTATCACCTAGTATATTTATTTGTGTGAGCATGTTTTTATAGGTGCCCTTTATACCTTGCATTAAAAAAATGTTGAGTGATCAGATTTCAATTGGATAGTGCTTGAACACATGAAAGTACAGGTGTAGATGCACCAAAGACGCATTGAGGATGGATTGTGATCTAATGGGCCAAAACACCCTTTGGGGTGGTCAGGGACACGGTGTGAGCACATTCAATTCAAGTGTAAATGCAACTTACTTTTCCATCATCCATAAATAAAATATATATCTAGGTTTGGACACCCAGTCTTCATTTGTGAAGATCCCCATCACTAGTCCATCAGTCTTGACTGCATTTTTGCATCCAGATCCACAAATGAGATGAGAGTGTTAAAAAAGAAAATGAAGAAAAATAAGAAGATTCTGGACAGAGTGATCAGAATCCAGTCAGATTTGTGGACAGTGGAGGTACATATTAATGCCAAGAGTAAATGTAAACAGGTTGAATCATATCTAGATACAATCCGAATACAAGGTGTAATGGATGTACTGTGACTAAGTGCCAGACTTGCTGTTCCTGATAGCTCCTCAAATCAGTTTCACCAGACATACACAAAAATAACTTTATTTATTGAAATAATATGGACGACTGCAGACATTTCTTGCAGGATTAACACCTCTTTTTTGAATGCCGAAGTCATGTTTTATCCGTTAATGAAAATGAATTGACTTCACATGTATAATTCTATGGGAAATGGTCAGGGTCTTGACATTGCCAGTGCCCCTTTAATGTATTTCATTAACATGTGAATGGAGATGTTCTCTAACATTTATTGAAATGCCTGCATGTAATAAAATGAAAAGTTTTTCTTATATTACTCTTCTTGCCTGTCTTCCTGTCAGTTCCTCTCTCCATCACTTTCTCAGTCTTTATTCCTCCCCCTGCCTCCCTTTCTCTGTCCTTGAGCTGAAAATGGAGAGGTAGGCAGCAGTGGAGAGAGACAGATATTGGTTTGACACTCTGTAACATCTTTTTGTTAGCACCAAACTCATTCACTTGTGTGCGTGTATGTGTGTGTGTGTGTGTGTGTTAGTAAACGGGTGTATGAGCTTGTGTGCAAATGTGTCAGTGCGTGTGTGTGTGTGTGTGTGTGTGTGTGTGTGTGTGTGTGTGTGTGTGTGTGTGTGTGTGCGTGTGTGTTGATGAAAAACTCAGTGAGCTGACTCAAGGTTAGAGCTGCTTACAAAACCAGTGAACTATCTGGCAGATTTTAATGAACATTGATGAACATATGAACAACAGAGAGGGGAAAAAACAGAAATGATGTGTTAGGCTAGCAGTTGCTAGGCAATTTCATTCATCTTGATTGGTGACTGCAGCTTTATCTACAGGGAGCCGAAGCCATTTACACTGCCTATAGAGTTATATTATTATCACTACAGACTTGTAGTGCTAATAATATATTTATACAATTACATATTACATGACTGTACAAGTACATATAGCTCTTTGTAATGACAACAAATAATAGATAACAAATAAAGTACACCTTTTCTTTTACAGACTGTCCTCAAAAATGTTAAAAATATCAACATTTCAAATTGTGCGTTTGTTCATATACTCATACACACGATCTTAAACCTTTAGGAGTTTACTTTTAACAATTTCTTTTAACATAATCAAGTACAGCGGCACAATTGAAGGTCATGCTTAAAATGTTACATGCCAGACTGTCAGTAAAATGATTCTCCGATTGTCAGCTCAGGTTCAGTGGTTTCCTTGCACATGAAACAGTACAGAAAACACACAAGAAAATCAGCAGTGTTTTAAAAGCACGGTAGTGTTATCAGCAGAGCACCGTGTTCCTGGACCTGTAGACCAATGGTTATTAACCTTTTCATCTATCTGTATCCCCACGGCTGTATCAGATGTGCTCAAGTAACACTTCATCAGCACTACCAGTGTTGTTCAGACTTGTTCACATGTTTAGACTTTCTTTTTCGGTAGCTTTGTTTAGATTGGCACTCACACTGCTACCACTTGCAGTGGCTGAAGCTTGGCTTTTAAATATTTTATCCATTACTTTTAGCTTTCTATTTCAACTTTTTTGCTCTCTCTAGCTAGTTCTTACTCATTCTTATTCACAGTGTTTGGTGTTAAGGTTTAAATGGGAACTCCACTGATTTTACACATCAAAGTCTGTTTCCAGGTGTTGGGTAGTTCTGCTGCATATGTGAAAAAGTTGTATAAAGCCTTTGTGGCTCCAGAAGGAGCAGCGTGAAGTCTAATAAACTGCCTCGAGTGATGTCTCTTGAGTGAACATTGTTTGGATCTCAAGACTATAAGTTTGAAACTGAAAAAAAATTGAGGGAAGTAGACCATTTGTACCATTTGTAGCTTCTTTATTTCTGCTTGAGGCTAGAGGCTGCATTAGCTAATACTAGTGTAACACACCTGAATCAGAGAGATTTTTTCATTTTTTCTTTTATCCAGGATTTCAACAGTGTCAGAGGAGTGCAATGCTAAATTGGTAGATTACTCTTTTAACAACTAACCTAGCCTGATGTGAGGATCATCCGGTGCTGTGCCACTTGTCCATGCCAAATATTAGCCAGGAGGAATAGGGTATTTAGATGGGGAAACCAAGCCTGACAGAGACACAAAAACATAACCACAATAATCTACACGACACACACTAGTAAATCCAATGACAGAGGGGTCTTTCTTTGGTCTTCACTACACAGCGATTCTCTCTCTTTTAGGGGGATTTTGGCCACAAGTTTTTCATATTGTTAAATCAGACATTCACTCCCTCTGGCGTGACATATAATTCTAACAATCAAAATTGCACACAATGTCCTACATTAAGTATATCAACAAAACCACAAAAAGATGTTTATTTTTTGTTCTTCACATCAAGAAATACAAAGCATTGCTAAAGGTTTTTAAATACAAAGAAACACCTGATGTGAAGTAAAAATAGAAGAAAAAAAAACAGATGCTAACAGATATAACAGGGTACACTAAAACTAAAGTTAAAGTTTTTAACACTAATAATCTGGCTAATCCCCTGCCTTGTTTATAGCCTGTTTTATCATTAACAAACCTGCTGCTTTAACTAAATCTGGTGGGATTTAGTTGAAGTTAGTCACTGTGTGTCAGCAATTACTTTCAGTGAAATCTTTTTTTAGCAAGACAAAAAGACAAAACATTAACAAAACAACATAATGATGACAAGAACAACAGTGAATACATCCAGGTCAGTTAACTGAATTTCACAGGGAATAATAAAACAAGGTTATATTAGCTGTTGTGTGCTGTATTGGTTTGATGTTGGTGTATAAAACCAGTAATAATAACAACAAAATGTAAAGTACAAAAGAACAACAAAGGAGAAAGAGATACAGAGACTAAATATGGGAGATAACATATAATAATAGATAGTATAAATAAAAAATTAACAATATAATGAAATGAATGAAAAAAATAATAATAACAACAGATATGTAGGTATATGTTATCATTAGTAGTGCTTTTATTGGTGTTGTGGGTATTGATAAGCATGATTTTATGTAGTACTACATATAAATGCAACAGAATCCCTCTTCCGATTTTCTTTTCCTTTCCTTTTTTCCCCTTCCCACTTATATGTATGTATGTATGCATGTATGTGTTCATGTGTGCATCTATGCATGTATGTAAGTGGTTTTCCATGGAGGAGTAGATACTGCTATTGTTGTGGGTGTGCTCAAGTTATGGTTGGCAGACAGGCAAAAAATAAAAATCAATCAATCAATAAATAAATAAGTATTAAGATTGATGGAAGGTTCGCAAAAATGAATGAGGGGTAACCAGATGGAGATGGATTCTGTTTCTGTGTTTTTGGTGGAGATGTATACATTTTCCATAGAACCATAACCCATAAATAAGTTTTTCCAGCATGCGAAATGTGTGGTGTTCCTTGACCTCCAATTCATGAGGATAGTTTTCTTGGCAACACACACACACACACACACACACACACACACACACACACTGAAGTAAGAACATAAACATGTTCCTTGTCACAAATGGCATGCAACCTAGAACCACAAAACAGCCATACTTGGGCTCTTCTGTTCATCAGACAGACGTTTAAGTTTATGTGCCAGGCTGAGACACCAGCATTCATCGTTGTAATTTTTTCTTGCACAGAATTACCAGGAGCTTGTCTTCAAATTCACTGCTCTGGCCACTGTTCACTGGCTGCCCCACATTTTCTGACCATTTGACTGTGGTGGTAAAAGTAGCAGATGAGGTAAGGGGAAGATACTTGGAGAGGATGTTAACAGTTCCTGGTCTTCATCCATTGTCTTCCACAGGGACCAGTTCCAGAATGACAGACTCCTGACTTTGTGCAGTATTTTCAGTAGTTCACACAAAGTTAATATCTAGCCAGTTAGTACGGGAGGCCAATATAGTACAGATCATATAGTAACACACTTTCCATATTACCTACCTGGTATTCGACCCAGCTCTGTGCTGATTGCCTGCTATATGTTGGTTTTTCTTATCATATCTATGTTGCAAGATCTGTTCATATAATTCCAGGTGATGTTGCACCAAAATCCTAAGCTTCTCAATATCCAGATTGCCCATGTTTTTTTAGTCTGACTCTCTGGATGTAGACTGGAATAAGACTCACATTGGGCACCTATTTCAGGTGGCATTCTCCTCCACTTCTTCTATTTACTGGTTTTCAAAATCCCCGTCACTATGGGGAATAACAACAACTTCTGAGCTAGCAACCTACATGCTAAAAAATGTAAGCTTACCTAACCTAGTCACTAACAATATGGACTGCAACAAGCTATCAGTTTGTTACCTTTCTTTTGGCGGAATTTAGCCATTTTAATGCCAGGGCTCACCTCCCCGTGTGTAAAGGTTCCACCTCCACATTCTCTGTTTATTTTGACATAAAATCTACCTTGTTTTCTTGAACTGTTGTTTCAACAAATACAGATGCGTATAAAAGCATCTTCACACACCACTATTGTTGCAAATGCAGCAATAAAAGAAAAAAGCTTTTCAATTGTGAGTAATTGATCAGTTTTACTAAACCAGTTACAAAAGTAAAGACAGCATACGCATTTTGATGGTCCTTAATTGACTCTATACTGTATGTATGAATAACACATTCAAACACCCACATTCACTGTGGAAAACACAGAAACCAAATAGTCAGGGCAGATGATAAAAATGCCTTCACACACAGTGTTCACAATAGGAGTGTCATGTCAGCCTCAGACCAGTCTGGTTTTCTAGTTTGGTGGAAAAGGAGACTTTACAGATAGAGGGAGCGAGCAAAGAATTGAGGATTGAAGAGAGTGGGTTGAAAGTAATAATACAGGAAAGTATGAAAAGAGAAAGAGAGATGTAGTTTTTGGTGGCCTTTGGTGTCTCAGAAAGCTTGATAGGTGTTGTGTGTGAAGGTATGTATTTGAGGAGAGGGTGGGTTCTGTGTGTGTGTGTGTGTGTGTGTGTGTGTGTGTGCGTGTGCGTGTGTTTCTGTAAGACTGCTGAGAGAGTTCATCCCACGCTAGGCATTTCTGCTGAATCAGTGACTAGTCACCTCTCCGAGGAGGATAAACAACACATTAACACACACAGACACACCTACAGAGTTACACACTTTCATTTTACAATCACACTTGCCCATAAAGATTCAAAAACAAAACATTAAAGAATATGAGGACATATACAGACACAACATACACATATCAAGTACATCCATATTTAATGTGCTCTTGAATGTGCTATCTGGATTATAAATGTTTCAGCCATACCTTTACCATTCCATCAAAATCTGCATATCAATGCAAACATATCAATCTAAACATACCCAAAGTAAACTGAGTACACACATGGTTTTGGTGTTTTTTAATCAGTATCAGTGCTACTGACATTGAGTAACAGAAGTTTGAACACACTGAATTTGAATGTTTTTATTTCCGCCTGAATTTTTTACTTATGTATTTATTTTATTTACTTATTTATTTTCTGTCAGATAAGAAGGAGTTTAATTGTCACCACAATCTTTTCTTAACGTTAACCATGTTGTTCAATTCCCTAACCTTAAACTATACCTGAAAGCAGGGGTGTGGAAACTTTTCAATTTTTACAGGCTCCTTCCAGGGCAGGCCAGTGTGTGTCCCCAGAAATGTTTCATAGGCCCACACAGGGAGGGGGGTTCAGTTGCAACTGGGTAGCCCTGAGAAGCTTATTGTGCTTATGCAATGGGGAGAGGAGGGGGCTCACCTGAGGGGGCAGCAATTGTATCAGGATGGCCTTAGCCCCCTTAGGGGCACCCCTGGCCATTCTGAATTATTGAACACATATATGCTTCTCTTTGGTAAGGCGTCTGATGTCATGTAGTAGTGATGATGATGATGATGATGATGATGATGATGATGATGATACTGAGCTGGTTTTCCAGGTTTGGATCAGTCAGTCTTCAGCAGAACAAAGTCTTTGAAAAAAAAATCTCTAAATGAGGTTTCAGTTTCTTAGCTATTTGCTCGCTCAAAATGTACCTCTTTGCCTTTTATCTCTGAAAAAAGTAATTGCATTTATTTATATTTAGGAACTGCCTCATATACAGCATGGGGGTGGGAGGTTCCTCACCCCTGCCTTAAAGCAGTAGTTGCACATTGTGGGAAATACACTCACCGCCACTATCTGACAAATCTGATAAATATGAAGCTACAGCAAGGACACTCTAAACAAGGGGAAACAGTTCTGGTTCTGTCTGAAGATTTGGACCTTGAGAAGAAGAAGAAGAAGAAGAAGAAGAAGAAGAAGAAGAAGAAGAAGAAGAAGAAGATTTTTTGATTTTTACAAAAACACTTTATTTACACTAACAAAGTAGTTTACACATTACCCATCAGGAAAGTGCTTATGTGCTTAAAGTGCTTAAAATACAAGAGTCAAAATTAAAAAAAAAAAAAACAGTGAAACATTTAGCCAACCAGAAAATGTGCACATTTCAGTTGATCATCAACTACAGTGCAGAGAATGTTGTTGTAACACCAGATGTTTTTAAAAAGCTGTAAGTCTTTTATCATTTTATAAAAACTGAATTCTAGTCTTAGCCGACATCTGATGCTACAGCAGAAAGCTGTGGCTGCCTCTTGACCTGGTTTATCCTCCACTTTGTTCTTCCTGGTTACATGGATAGCCAGTTTAGCTTCCGCAGAAATGAAGTTTAAAAGCTGCCACTTTTTTTGATTTGCTTTCTTGTTTATCCTGCACCATAGATAAAACTTCTCATGCTAAAAGTTTCACTGAATAAATTAAAGACATTGGTTAAAAGTGAAGAGCACTGCAAGTCTCTTACACTCACTAAAAACATGAAAGACTGTCTCACGAAGGAGACAGAAGGGACACTGATTTGACACAGCAGGATTAATAACAGAGATAAAAGCATTGGAGGCAATGGCACCATGCAAAATTCTCCACTAGAGGTCGGCCGTTCTTTTCCTGAGGGGAGGTTTGTACAATATCTTCCACTGTGGGCCCAGTCCATCTCCCTTCAGTTTAGTGGCCCATGCAGTGGGTGTTCTGCCACACAGTCCTTTTTTGTTTGTGACCTTCACACAGTTCTGGTAGAGGGCCTTCTTGTTGGCCGTGTTCAGGCAAAGTTCTCTACATCCTTTCAGGAGAGGTCCATCCAGCCCTCCAAGCTGAGGGCTGATGTGGACCTCCGGAAAAGGATCCTCATTGTCCGGTTCAGTCCCCTGGCTGTAGTCCACAAGGAGGCCTCCTTCCCTCCCAGTGAGTTGTTTCCTCCAAAGCTCCAGCACCTTTTGAGCCACCCTAGTAGACTGGATGTTCAGCAGGGAGCCCACCACCCGGGCATCCAACAGCGCCGGCCCCACTCTGTCCACCAGCTGCTGAAGAGTCAAGGTCTTACTTTGGCACAGTGCCGTCAACAACCCAGGCGTGGCCCCGCTGCAGACATCCAGTCTGGCTCCATAAATCAGTGGTTCCTTTAGTAACCAGAACAGAGAGTTAGAGCTTTTCCCTGAATTGCATTTAAAAAGGGCCCATGACTTAAAAACACCTTGACAAAACGGAGGCAGACCACTTAATTTTAAAAATTTAGGATCAGTCAAAAACAGAGCAGCATCCAGTCCCAGGTTACTCACACGTCTGAATATACAGCTGGCCACCTCTCTCCACACCAGGTCTGCTGGTCCTGTCAGATACCACTGGATGAACTGTAACCTGAAAGTAGCAGTTCTGCTGGCCAAGTGGATGAGGCCCTGTCCCCCCTCCTCTTTAGGTAAAAACAACACCCTTTGTGGCACCCAATGCAGACCATCCCAGAAAAAATTGACAAGTTTTGTTTGGATTTGGGCTAAAAGACCTGATGGAGGATCTATGCAGGCCAACCGGTGCCAGAGCAATGAGGTCACAAGGTTGTTTATTACCAGGGTTCTACCTCTGTAGGACATATAGGGAAGCAGTTGTTTCCATTTTCGAAGCTTACCCTCTACTTTTTCAGTGACGCTCTTCCAGTTCCTCCTGGTCATTGTTTCACTGCCAAGGAAGACACCTAGGTACTTCAGGCCATCTGTTTTCCATGATAGACTCTCAGGAAGAACTGGGAGACCGCCACGCCTTGTGCGAATTTTGCAGAGGAAGGGTTCTAGGGAGAGTGCATAGAGCATCCCAGACAGCGCAGCCCTGTCGGATGCCCCGATGCACCCTGAAAGGTGCACACAGACTGCCATTAAACTTCAGCAAACTCTCAATGTCACTGTACACCTGGATCTTGGCAATGAACTCAGTGCTGAACCCAAACTTCTCTATGATTTTCCAAAGGAAGCTGTGTTCAACACGGTCAAAAGCCTTTTCCTGATCTATCCAAATGAGACCAGTATCTATACCCAATGAGCTGGACACCTCCAAAACATCCCGAATTAGGTAGACATTGTCTACCATGGACCTGCCGGGTACACAGTAGGTCTGATCTCGGTGGATGACCTGCTCCATAGCTTCCCTCAGCCTGTTAGCCAAAGCCTTGTACAGAATTTTGTAGTCTCTACAGAGAAGGGACACAGGGCGCCAGTTCTTAATGTCCTGCAGGTTGCCCTTCTTTGGCAAAAGGACAACAACAGCTCTGCGGCAGGACAGTGGCAGAGAGCCTGAGGCCAGACTTTCATTAAAAACATCTAAAATATCAGGTGCCAAAATACTCCAAAAGGCTTTATAAAAACAGTCAGGCCGTCGATGCCGGGAGCCTGCCGTCCCTGCATGCTCTGCAGAGCAGCATGGAGCTCTTCCATCTGAAGTGGACGATTCAACTGAGAGTCAGTCTCTGCAGAGACCTGAGGTAGCTCACCACAGAAACCCTCAAACAGTGAATCGTTGTGATTGTACTCACTGGTGTATAGAGATGAGTAAAACTCCACAGCTCGCCTCCTTATCTGGCCAGGCTCAGTCAGTTCCTGCCCTGTGTCGGACAGCAGAGAGTAGACTACGTTTCTCTGCCCATGCTTTTTCTCTAGGCCAAAGAAGAAGCTAGAGGGAGCATCCATCTCTGTGATGTTCTGGACCCGAGATCGGACCAGCGCACCCTGTATCTTGTTATCCAGCAGGTTGGCTAGAGCCATTTTTTTGGACTTGAGAATTTCAATATATTCTCGATTTCCTGTGGAAGCACTTGTTTCTAACTCCACTATCTCAGTCTCCAGGTCTTTTATAGATCTACAGGTGTCACGTGTGACATTGAGTGTATGCTGCTGGCACAAGAGTTTTATCTGTGTTTTGCCATGATCCCACCACTGCCTCAGACATGTAAAATCAGCTTTCCTATGCTTAAAGGTGTTCCAAAAATAACTTAAAGCCTCACTAAAACCTTTGTCAAATGTTAAACCTGAATTAAAATGCCAGTATGCACTCTTTGGTAATATATTTTTTAAAGTAACATGACATAAAACCAAAGAATGATCAGTAAAACCAGCTGGCATGATTTTACAATCCTTAAAAACATTAAAATGGTGCTTAAAACAATAAAAACGATCAAGCCTGGCTAAGGATACCCTGTTCTCACTCAGTTGGGACCAAGTGTACTGTTTGCAGTCCGCATGCATCCTTCTCCACACATCCACAAGGCCATGAGAAGAGACCAGCTGCTTCAGAGTACGTTGGGAAGCTGGATGTGGTTCTGCATGATTGCGATCTAAAAACTCATACTCAGTGCATTTAAAATCCCCACCCAAGAATAAAAAATCCTCCGAGCCACAGCAATCCATTCTAGTTTTAACTTTTTCTAGAAAGCTCTTCCTCTCCGCACCATTTGTTGGAGCATAAATGTTAATAAAAACCAGGGTATGGTTATCACACTGTGCTTTGGCTAAAAGACACCTCCCCTTTACCACTTGCTCGACCTCCAGGGATGTTGGGTTAAAAGCTCTGGAGAACAGGAAGCCCACTCCACAGCTGAGTGTGGTGTTATGGCTCAGGACTACCTGTCCTTCCAACTCCTTGATCCAGTCTGCCTCCTTGCTCTCATCACTGTGCGTTTCTTGTAAAAATAGTACATCAACTTTTTTCCTCCTTGCTGTGTCAAACACCAATGCCCTTTTCCTTTCCTCTCTGGCTCCATTCAGATTTAACGTCCCCACTCTAAAAGAATCCATGGCGAGGGAGAGGTTAAAAGCAAGAACCTTAAAACCAATAAATAAAAGAAACAAAACCAACAGCCTCATCATCATTAAAAACTGAGTTGTTTTCTAACTTTGATCATCTGTTTCTTTAGGCGGAATATTTCTTGATCAGTTAGTTCTGATGTTGCTCTGTTTCTAATGAGATGCCTGGCTGAGTTGTAAAAATTAAGTTTATCGGGGAAATGTTTCTCCAGATTAAGGCCTTTCACACCTTTGGTTTGCTGTAAAAACACTTTAAACATTTTTCCTGGGTACAATTTATGTTCTTGACTAGTGGTCATCTGAGAGTGAGACATCTCACTACAATCAGACAAACTCTCTTCACTGTCACTGTTGTCTGTAGCACTTGGTCTG
Source organism: Chaetodon auriga (assembly GCF_051107435.1). Classification (NCBI taxonomy): domain Eukaryota; kingdom Metazoa; phylum Chordata; class Actinopteri; order Chaetodontiformes; family Chaetodontidae; genus Chaetodon; species Chaetodon auriga. The sequence continues at coordinate 27,245,490 of NC_135079.1, read as the reverse complement.
GTCTCCAGCCGACCAGTTTTGCATCCAGCCACCATGTTTAAGACATTCTTGCGCTTACTGCGCCGCTTCGCAGGAGCAGGAGACCATCCAGATGCACAGTTGTCTGCAGCTACAGTCTCAGCTGGACGCCCCTCACACATAACACCTGTCACTATTCCTGCCTCTCCATTCTCACTCAGTTCACCTGCTAGCTCCCTAATCTCACCCAGTTGACCTGTTACCTCACCCATCTCACTCACCACCACCTCACTCTCACCCATCTCATTCACCACCTCACTCTCACCCATCTCACTCACCACCACCTCACCTGTCACTCCACCAGCCTCACCCATTTCACCCATAAACTCACCTGTTACCTCAGCTGATTTCTCACTATTCTTACTTGCTTCACTGTCCATGTCACTCCTCACCTCAGTGTACTCATCGATCCCCTGTCTTTCCTCCACCTGACGTTAAAACACTGCTTCGATGGAACCAGAGCTCTCGTCAGCGTCTCGCTGCTCTGCAGCACCGGGGCTTCGCCGCCGTGCAGCCGGCATGGGCCGCTCAGCGGCAGCAACTGCCGCCTCGCAGGTCGAGCCCTGCAGAGCCGCACTGCCGCGGTTAGGACAGGCTTTAACAATGTGCCCCTCTTCTCCACAGCCGAAGCACTTTACCTGGGAAGAGGTGGCGAATAGGGTGTAGCTGAAATCGTTTACCTTTACCATGAAACGATAGTTAAATTCTTCCGACCTGTTATTCAAAATCATAAAGAGCTGCCGGCGGTGAGACACTACGTGTCTCAGCAGCGGTGATTTGCACCCCGACAGAACTTTTCTGGAGGTACATTTGACAGTGTTATCTTCGCCGCCAGCTGAGACAAAGGCAGGACCTGCTCAAACAGACCCTTCACAGTGATGCCCCTCTCTACCAACAGTCTCACCTGCTCCACCTTCTCCACAAACAAAACCACAGCCCTGTTCATCCGAGCAGCGGATTTCACAGCACTGTGGCTGATCATCTCCCCCACCGCCAGTGCCCCCACCGCCACACTGCAGGGAGAGCCGGCACCCACCCTGATGCCATGCCTCCGTGACAGTGAAGTGAAGCCACCAGAAGCCATGACGGCGTCTGGTTGGCCTACCAGCCAGCCAAACAACACACAAAACACGCAAAAAGCAACTAAAACTGACACTAAACACTCAGTACAAACGCGACAAACAATACATCAAAAAAATGACAACACAAAAAAGTAAAGTTAAAGATAGAAAAGACCACACTAATCTGCATTCAACCACTTCTCACTCACTCCTCACTCCTCTCAGAGGAAGAAGAAGAAGAAGAAGCCTTTATCGTCACACCACATAGTACATGCATTTTTTTTTTAGTACACAGACGCCATGCTTGGTGAAATTTCCTCTCCACTTTTGACCCATCCTTGGTCAGTCCTTCCTCTGCGGCAGACCAGGAGCGGTGGGCTGCCATCCGACCAGCGCCCGGGGACCTGGTTTCTTTTTACCTCACTATTGGTCAGGTGGTGATCTTCATGCATGTTTTTTTTAAAGGGGGTTTTCATTTTTGGAGGATCCCCCAGGTGAACATGGGGAGAACATGCAAACTCCACACAAAAAGGCCCCTTTTTCCTCTTGAGATAAGGGCAGCAGGCATCGAAAACATGGTGGAGGACACGCCTCAGCGCTGGTGAGTGGATTTTTTACATTTGTACAGAGCCAAGTTGCTGTTTTCTGTCTATGCGAGGTTACACAAACCAACCACAAGCTGTAGCCTTACTAGACAGGTGAAAATGATATTGATTTTTTCATCTAACTCTAAAAGCTTGCCAACACATGAGGTGTAATGACTCACATTTCAAAATCCAAGGTGTATTTTTTTTTTTGCTTCCTGTCTTTTTTGTTCAGTTTTGCACATGTAACTATAGTGATTGTGTGTTGGGCTATGTGAACCGCCAAAAAATAAGTGACCTGTATTCAATGCTGTGCCTGAATGCACGTGTAGACACTGATGGAAGAGCACAACCATTTCCAAACCTTAACTGTACCATAGTTGCCATTCATAATGTAATGAATGGGAGTTCCTATGGTAATGGTATCGTGAAGGCATCAGCACACGTCATCATATTTTTTTCAGTGTGCAGTTCAGGCATTAAAAGCCACTGTTCGGAGTGTTTGGAGTGTCCTCCTTCTCATTAGATGTCAAGCAGACATTAAACATAATTATTGTACAAAATGAGACTTTCAAAAATGTTGGACATAAAAAACCCTCATTCACTGTAATGTAATTTATGAATATGTTAACCTTTAAGGGTGAAAAAATGGTTTAAAAAATCTGAAACTGGCACTTCCACATAAACTTTTGTGAACTCTCACAAATGTGTGGCATTGACCAATTGAAAATCACCTTGTCAGTGCTGATCTTCAAGAGAATTGAGAAAACTGGAGAATCCAAAATGGAGGACACTCTTATTGACTGGGTTGAACCACTATATATATATAAACCTGACTCTGCTTACAGCACCAGCAGAGTCAGTGTACAACACCGCAAATTCGGGCACTAATTCAGAGCCCTGAGATATGAGGGGCCCTTGTACACAAAGCAGATGATTAATTTCCAGTTCATGAATAAAGGTTATTTCTATGTGGGTGTATGAAGAAGTTACAGATATGACCACTTTAACGTAGTCTTCTCAGTCATCTAATTGTTTGTGCTTATATGACATGAACACAGCATTATTGATAAACTGAAATGGATTTCAGAGGAGACATTATCAGATTCTCAGATGTGAGACCTGTCCTTCTGGTGGTGGACAGTGGTGGATGTATTCTGGGGTCCAGCATATATTCAATATTTATACAGCTGCACAGTAACAGTCACATTTTCATTCACCCATTCCCTCTCTGTCTCTCTTCTATTTTGTTTACGGAAGAATATGGAAGGTAAATGTCAAGTATGTCATTTTTCACTGTCTCATCCTCTCCCTTCTTTCGGTTCTGCCTCAGCCTCTTTTTGCCTCTCCTTGTTCATATTCCTTCCTATTACACATTTTTTTCAGTCCTTTCTCATGTCTGGTTTCTTACAGATTTTCTTATATTTCTCTATTGCTTTCTATTTTTGTCTAATTATCTGTCCTCTCTGTTTATATCATTATATCTTTCTGTTTTTATCTTTTTCTTAGCACAGGCCCAGTTTGTCCGTCTGCTAATAATTACCAATCTCTCATTTCTCCCCCATTTATCTGTCAGTTTCACTATGCCTTGATTTCATTTCTCCTCTCTCCTCCTCCTCTTCCACTCTTAATGTATCTCTTTGTAATCTTGGAAACTCTTCATACTGCCTTCATTTTTGTCTGTCTGGCTTTTCCTCCCTGCATATAAAATTATCTCTCGCTCTTTCTCATTCTCTGTTGGCAGGCCTATATGCTTTGAGCCACAGAGAACCACTTTGCACATGGCTTTTTTTATTGGAAAAACAGACATCTTGAGAGAGACATTGGCTATCTGCTTATATCACATCAAATCATTCCATTTTTATACTGACAGACAGATTACAGGATAAAGAAGACAGAAGAAATTGTTTGTATTCCCTCCTCCTTGCTTTCCACATGCTTTCCATCTGAGATTCCAGGTCTTGCTCTGGGCTATAGTGTGGGTTAGGGTAGCGCTAGCAGTTGGTTGCGAAAGTAAACAAGTCTACCATAAACCAGCAAATAAGCAATTAAAAGAACAAGAAAACCCAACTGGACAGAGCACCAATGTTAACTGTTAGCTCAATTAGCTAAGAAGTATAAGATGAATATTTAGCCCGAGTGTTACAGCACAAGTTGAGAGGCAGGTGTGGAAGGATACAGCAGAAGATATTAACGTCTCATTTCCTCTGGTTGTGCACATCATTGAGGAATGAGAAAAGCAGTTGTATGTGCAGTCTAAAGTGAGATTGCAGCACACAAATGGAATTCTTCACTCAGAGGTGAGTGCTATCCCACTAACTTAAAAACACAGAATTATATGTAGCCATATACTGCATTGTTTTAGGGAGTGGACTGCTGCTAAACAGCTGTTGTAAGTAGGAGAGACGGTATTTCCTTGGACAGTCAAACGTAAGCATCACTGACCTGAATGAAGACACAGACAGTCAAGTGATTCAGCTGATGGAAATGCAACAAAGGTAGGAAGTTGTTTTTCACGGACCAACAGACATATAAACAGAATATCAAGAAACATTTTTATTTCAGGTACAGTCCATATAGGGGCAATTTCTCATATTTCTCTACATGTTCATTGCCATGGTGGTATTCTGTGAAATGAATTAAAACAAAAACAAAACCGTGATTAAATAAAGTGTTTTTCCCCTTTTCTGCACTATGAAGCTGTCAGAGGAACCCAAGGCCTTCAACATTGCAGGTGTCCGATCGTCAGCCTCAAGTGTTTCAAAAAAGCTGTCTGCTGTTGCCACTGCAACGCCATTCGTGCTAGACAGAAAACTGGAGATTGAGATGGATGTCCTCAGACAGCACAAAAGAGCCCTGTGTACAAAAACTAAATTACATAGCAAATAGAAATTGTGCATTTTTGTGTCTTTATCACAAGTATACCCAGTAAAATTGTATGGTATGCTGGATCAACACAGCCACCAGTTTCATATTTACATTGACTGCAACTTGCCTGAAATGCAAAGTTGTGAATTGGGCTATGTAAGGATGCCCACTCTCCCCTGTGGAGGATGACTTTCTTCATTATTATCCTCTTCTTCATCACCTTCATCGTCACTGTCCTCCAGAGGTTCTGAGACATTCTCCAGACTTATTTGTCTGGCTTTGCAGATGTTCTGGAGCACTGTGCAAGCTGTAATGACTTTGCAGACCTTATCTGGCATCAGCAGCACCTCTCCAGATAACACATGAAACTGCCTTTTCAGTTGGCCAGTACCCTGAAAAACTACTGTCTATGTTTTCTTATGGGCCCGGTATGTCCATATCAGCAAAATTTAATCCAAAGCAAGTGAAAATAATGTCAATAATTTTCAAAAGCCAACATGACAGTGTAAGCAATTTGATGTAAATATTTAAACTACTAGGATACTCTCACACATTTGTTGCTGTTTGAATTCCATTTCCACAAATGATAACTCTATTCCAGCCTTCTCACCATGTCTTCATGTCGTGATCACTTTCATTTCTGGCATTACAGTGTTACTGAATTGGATGGGAGATGTAAGTGCATCTCGAATGAGATCAACCGCAAACATTATCCCTACACGATCTAATCTGCAGCGTTTCATTAGCTCATTGTCGTTTAGTGTTTGGAGAATATTCCTCCAACCTCTTTCTCATTTTCTTCTCTGCTTAAGAAACTCTTAAGCCTCTTAAAAGTCCTCCTCCCTACTCCTAACAGTTTTTCACTGTCAGAGCTCTCTAATGGGATAAGAGGCTTTGTGAATAACTTTTAACTTTACCAGGATCTAGTCTTAGCTGTGAGGGTTAATTCTTAGAAAATGTCATAATTCTAAGAATTTGTACTAGTAATCTTCTCTTAATTCTGAATACGGCCCTGGGGACTGAAGAATGGAGTGCTGGACAGGGGCAGAGCCAGAAACCTTGACATCAGTGATTGTTATTAATGTCTTTTTTCATTGTTGCTCTTTTTGTACAGACACACCATCAAAGATCATAACGCCATGAAAAAAGCATTTGTTCCTTCCGTTGATTTGCTTCATTAAGTTGAACATTTTCCCTTTTCATTAGATGAGTCACAATTTGAGAGATGAAGTCAAATGTGGTGTACAGTTTCTAACTAATTGGGAACCAGTGACCTAGTGCGACACAGCTGATGAATGTCGTATCAGAGAAGTTAATGTGAGTTGACAGGAACCAGAGTTAATCATTCAGCCCATGACCACTGTGTCACACTGACCCACAGGCATATAGCCTAAACACAAACACATATCGGCAGTATGACACATACATGGCAATCACATGGATCACTGATATTATACATACACACAAACACATCTATGCGTGGTACTTATGAAGTAAAAATTTGACCCAAAACAATTGTACAGATTAATTTTGCCCCTGTAAGTGAATCCACATTTTGTGGGCATTTGGAAAATTTTGCTGTTTTTAACACTGGACTGACTGGCCAAGTATTTATTTCAACAGTAATAAAGCCATTATGTTTGTGGCTAATTCACACCCTTTGACAAATTATCCATGATTGTAGTATCAATGATTGTCCATGGTGATGTTTTAACAAGACACAATGGAATCTGAAAAGGACAAGATCAACACAGCAACACCCACCCTCAGAATCACCATGAATGTTACCTGGGATACAAGAGGCTATTTGCTCAGTGGTCAAGGAAATGTTCAATGCATGTGAGCAGTGGCTTTGAAAGCATTTTGAGCGGACGTGAGTGTGACTCATAGCTCAGGTGGTATCAACTGTGTGTTTTTCTTCTTAGTACTACACAGCCAATGCTTTCACAAAGATGGAAGGACAGACTGATAGAATGATCAAAGATACAGAGAGAATGTAAGTGTGTGTGATTGAGAGACAGAGAGATTGGGACTCAGAGACAGAGAGTGAGATGATTCCATTGGCAAATGAGATGAAGAGAAAAGAGACTTAAGCAGATGGTCACTCAGCATCAGCCTGTATGCACTCCTCCGGGTCAGCTCTCTCTTTGTCTTGTCTGTATCTGGCTGTATTCTTCTGCACCCATTGATGTCAGTGATTACCTTAACACATTACTGTTCTTCTAAGCAAACATACAGTACAAAGTATTGAAACTAGTCATTAGAAATCAGTTCAGCTATATTTAAGAATATTACAGAGACCTGCAAGCATTTTGGGTAAGTAATTTATGGAAATGAATAATTAATGCCTTCAAATTGGTAATTAGTAATATATTCATTCATTATCTAAAACCACTATTTGTACCGTCAATATATCTCCAGTTAGTACACTCACCTGTGAATTACTTACTTATTCCACAACTACTGTGTGCATGTGGCCTACATTCTTTGCACTTATTGTGCATTTAGTCTTAGCAATGAAGGGTTTTTGTGTTGCTTAATATGTGAGTAAACATTAGGTTGCTTGAATGTAAATCTATCTCCATGTCATTTTGTAGTAAGGAAAACATGTTTGTTTTTTTTCATCATTTTTAGTTCATGTAATTGCTCCAAACCAGTTCTAGATTTTTTTCAGTTTTTTGGCACAGTGAGTCGTTGAGCTGCACATACTGTGCGAACATCAGCATGATAACATGCACATAATAAGATAAGAGAAGATTTTTTTGATCCCACACCAGGGAAATTTAGTTTTAGTTACAACCAGCAAGTATCACAAAGAACAAGCACAGTTGCATAAAGAGGTCAAAACACAAAAGTATACAGAGTACAGAATAGAAAAACAACTATGTGCTTTTGTAGAGATTATTAAAAAAAATGTAAATGCATTAAGAGTTCTACTGCCATAAAAAACAGTATCGTTGCTAATATTCTTATGAGAAAGCTAACTAATGACATGTATTGTATTGCACTTGAGAAATACTATTGCACCTGAGAAATACTAGTATATGCACAATATACTGTACTGTTGCCAATATGGATAATAAATAGTTTTATTGCAAAGTTGAGAGGAATATACAACTTAGAAATTGCACCAGATGAAATGGATAATGTGAACGGATATTAGCATTGATAATAGCAGTGAAAAACAAAAGTGGGTTTATGACGTAGAATTGAGAAAGACAGTATCAATACAGTGCTACATTACATGTTGCTTGAGTTAAACAGTCTCACAGCTGTTGGGATGAAGGACCTGCGGTAGCGTTCTTTCTTGCACACTGGATGCAGCAGTCTGCTACTGAAGGAGCTGCTTAAGCCCCCGACTGTGTCATGCAGGGGTTGGGTGGGTTGTCCATAGGTGTCCTCTCACCCACCTCCTCGATGGTGTCCAGAAGAAGAAGAAGAGAAGAATAACAGATGTACTTTTATTATCGCTACACAAACATGCACACACTACATGCACACACCATGCTTTGTGAAATTATTTTTCCGCATTTGACCTATCCTGGAATGTCCTTTCTCCGTGGCAGACCAGGAGCGGTGGGCTGCCAGCCGACAGCAGCGCCCGGGGATCCAGTTCCTTTCCGTCACCATTGGTCAAGTGGTGATCTTCTTGCATGTTTTTAGTGGGAGTATTTTTTATGGAGGATACCCCAGGTGAACACAGGGAGAACATGCAAGCTCCACACAGAAGTTTGCATGTTCTCTCTATGTTTAAGGCAGTCCAGGACAGAGCCAGCTCTCCTGACCAGTTTGTTAAGTCTTTTCCTGTCCCTCTCTCAGAGCTTCCACAGCCCCAGCAGACCACTGTATGGAAAACAGTAGATGCCACCACAGAGTCATAAAATGTTTTTAACAGTGTCCTACCTCAGTCCTCTTAGCAGGTGCAGACAACTTTGCACCCTCCTGTACAGGGCATCTGCAATATTTGTCCAGTCCAGTTTGTGGTTGAGGTGAACACCAAGGTATTTGTTATCCCCCATGATCTCAATGTCCAAGCCCTGGATGTTCAGCAGTGTAGTCCTTCCTTCAGAAATCAATCACCATCTCCTTTGTCTCCTGCGTTTATGTGCAGGTGGTTCAGTCCACACCAGTTAATGAAGTTGGTTACAACCTCCCAGTATTCCAGTTTGTTCCCGTGAGATACATGTCCAACAATCATCTCTATCATCGGAGAACTTCTGGATGTGGCAGCTGCCGGTGTCACTGTCTGAAGTCCAATGTGTAGAGGGTGAAGAGGAAAGGGGAGAGCACTGTCCCCTGTGGAGCCCCCCGTGCTGCGAAGTATCGCATCAGACACACAGTCGCAAAGCCTCACTTACTGTGATCTGTTGGTGAGATTGTCCATGGTCCACGCAGCCAGGTCGCAGTCTACGCCGGTGCCTTCCAGCCTCCCCCTGAGCAGTAATTGTTGAATTGTGTTGAAAGCAGTGGAGAAGTTGAAGAATCATGACCCTCACCGTGCTTCCAGTATGATGCAGATGGGAAAAAGATCAATGGAGCAGGTAGATGACTGCGTCCTCCACAACGATGCTTGGACAATATGCAAAATGTAGGGGGTCCAGCTCACTGATCACCAGGTGACAGAGATGGTTCACTATAATCCTCTCTAAGGTCTTCATCAGGTGAGAGGTTAAGGCTACTGGCCTGAAGTGGTTGGGCTCCCTGGGATACGCAGTCTTGGGGACTGGAACCACACAGGATGTTTTCTAAAGGGCTGGAACTCTCTCCAGGCTGAGGCTCATGTTGAAGATGTGCAGGAGTACTCCACAAAGCTAATCTGCACAGTCCCTGAGCACTCTGGAGCATAAGATGTGAGAGGGTTTGGGTTAGGGTTAGGGTAATATGGCCAAATGCTAACGACTAACACTCCCATTACTCCCTCTGCAGTCTGGTTAGTGCCGTTAACTCTTCCATCTTATTTGGAAGAGATCTCACATTTCCCATAATAACAGACGGTATGGATGGTTTGTGCTGTCTTTTCAAGCTCCGGCACTTTGCCCCAGCACTGCATCCCCTTCTCCTTCTTCTTATTTCTTTGGCGATCTTTGGTCTTTCCACTGGGGGTACGCTTGTGTTGCTCAGAGAAATCAGCTGTTCCCAAGTGTAAACAATGGACCCGAAGTTCAGTGAATCTTCTGAAGTTGATGAAAGTAATCCACAAAGTAGAAAAAAGCAAATCCCTCGTCTCACCAATTGTTCATCCATACATACGCATGATTGACTGAGACTAGTGATGGAAAAAACACGAGAAAGACACAAAAACACACTAATACAAAGGAAAATGGAGCTGCTGTAACAAGCTGCCATTCGCGCAGCGCCATCTTGAGAATGCTGACAAGATTTTTTTAACAGGCCTTTTTCAGAGCAAGCTGAGTTGTCATTGTAGGAGCTGTTAGAGAGGTGTTACGAATCAACAACTAAAGGTCTGTTCTTTTCAAGTGTCCTAGTAAGCCCTGCAGAATGACAGTGAGCCAGCATGCACAGTAGCAGGACTCTGAAACTGAAGCAGCTAAATGGAATTTCACCAACATTCACTTCAACATTCAAAATGACCTCATGCTAATGTTAAGCGAGCACCAAATTTCATGACAGTGCATTGGATTCAATTGTTTAGATGTATCAGTCTGAAAAAAAGTGTCATCATATTGCCATCCGCAGAGCCATATGCTGGCTAAAAATCATCAAAAGTGGGATATGAGGTTTTTGTTGGAAGTGACACTCATACTATAATGTACTCCCCTGTCCTTGCCCATGCACACACAACAAATTGCACTCAGGAAGCTCACTTACCCTCCAATGACAATAACATTGTCGTTCCTCCAGTGGAAGTAAACTGAAGCAACACTAAAAGCACTATTGTAAGCAACAAGAAATACATTGACTCTTCATGCAATCTTCTCACACAAACACAATAACAGCTTTCCTGCTTCTTCATATTGTTTGTCTCAATTAAACCCAAGGTCACTTTTCAATGGATCCATCAGCTGTACTCTTGACAAGAGATGCTGGCTTCCACATGTAGGAGTGATTGTGTGTGGGTGTGGGCATGTGTGCGTGTGTTCAGATTTTCATTTTTTCTGTCAATTTCATTTTCTTTACCTTTTCTCCAATGAATTCCTGTGTAGATGCATAACCTTTAACCTCTTTTATAATACATTTTCTACATGTGTCATTGCAATAACCACCTTAGAATCAATATAACAGACTGAAATGTTATGTGACTAAAGGTCACAATTACACATAATCTGTCTTTTCTCAGTTTAGACAATTACATAACAAATTGTAAACAGAAAGCGCAGTTGGAGTAACAGATCAATGAGTTTAAAGCAGGGGTGGGTAATCTTTTTCCTACTAATGGCCATTTCAGTTTTGTTTTTTGGCATTTTGTTTGTCCATGTTTTTAAGCTACAATTTTACATCACACTTTTAGACACTCACTGTCTTACAGTGTTTTGACAAGGTAAAAGATTTTAGTAATCCGTCTGGGCCCTAAGTTATTTAGAATTTTAAGTTGTGTGTCATTGCAGTTTAATGGACTGCCTCAACTGCTGTTGCTAGGCTTGATTTCAGCCTTTTGGCTAGATTAGGCTAGGCTAAGGGCAAGACCCCCCCCCCCCCCCCCAGTTCCTAAGATGATGCATTTAAGCTGACTAACTTTAGCAGCAACTCTAGCTCCAGAGCTATTTCCCCATCTGATAAGCCACCTTGTGTGTATATTTTATCATTGATGGGCAGCAAAAGAACCCATGCAGCTCTGACTGGCCTCCGTTCCCCCAGCCTTTGTCCCTCTGGCCAGAAGACTGCACCACTGCATCCACCGAGCCTTGATGCTGATCAGTGCCCTGTGCACCAGCTTCCATCGAAGCTAGCCATCAATGTCAGCTGTAAGGTAAGCAGCAATCGGGAAATTTTGATAGTAGGAGATTGAGTATTTTACTCTCATGGGTGCTGTCACCCACGGTCTCTCCAGTGGCAAGCTAGTCAACCAAATTAAGTTGATTCCAACTCTCACTGACCTGCATCCCATTGTCAAAAATGTTCTAAATACACAGGGGAACAAATGATGCTACAGCTAGAAATTCCAGCAAATTACGTACATTTTGGCTTGAAATAGCTACATTTCAATGGGAACAGTTCATCTTTTTGGTGCCCTTTGAGGTATCAGAGAGCCAAACAGTCAAAAAGGGAGGATTATCTGTTCCACCATTGGCTTTTACTGAACTCTCTTCTGCCAAGGAATGAAGATGAAAAGACAGTTATGAAACAGTAGTTGATGGTACAAAAAAGTGTCTTGTATGAACTGCACATACTTACTGTCCTATTAACTACTGAGCTAACAGGCTTGCAAACTGACAGTTATGTCAAGGAGGACTCTCACGTGAAGTTTGATGCGTCAGTTTATGGTGTGATTTGGCCTTTAGACTGTAGCAAAACAAAAATGTAATTATTTCAAAAGAAATGTAGATCATAACAACATCAAACCACTCATCTTCCAAATTTCAAAAAATACACATCTGCCTTTGTTCTCTTTCATCTATTCCACTATGATGCATGTCTTTCCTCTTTCCTTTTTTTGTCATCCCTTATTCCTGTCCTTTGTCCAAAGCTGTTTCCTTCCTGCCCCTAGCTTCTCTTTGCCTCTATTCTATCTTTCTTTACCTCTCATTATATTTCATCTCCATCCTTGTCTTGCTCTCTCTCTCTCTCTCTCTCTCTCTCTCTATCTCTCTCTGTTCTCCAGCTGCTCACTGAGGTATGTATTTATTTGACATATTGAACTGTTTTGAAGCCAGTAACCTTTCAGTATGTCTTAGACAGTACGTACTACTGACGCTTATAGAGACACACACAGCCTCACATGTCAAATGGCATATACATTTTTAAGATATGGACATGCACACACCCATGTATAAATGCCTACATTTAAATGTACACATACACACAAAAACTGATTTTAGCTCCAGGTAGCCATATTATTGGTTTTAATATGGACTGATAATGTGAAGGTTTGTGTGAATCATTTTAGATTATTATAGCCCATAGCAGTGAAAGATCACATTTTCCAATATTGAAAACAGCCGTGATAAAATGCAAATGTCTCCTACATTATATACATTTATACAACAGTTAGTTCCGACCAAGTAATTTGATTGGACAAGAGACATTCCATGAGTGCTGATATAGAGCACAACAGCACTGGGACTTTTTACTGACATTATCACTCCATTGTACAGGCATTCTAATATCTGTTGTTAACTCTCTTAGATTGTGGCAAACTTTGCACAGCAAAGATGGACATATTTCCACAAATAACATTTGATCTAAATTATGAATGGTCATCAGACGCAGAGGAGGATGGATGGAAGGACAGAGGCCTGGATACATGAGCGCCAACCAGGTGTGCTGATATGACATCAACCGACCTTGACAAATTAGAGAAGAGCAAAAATGAAGCTAACACTGTAAGGCAGACAACCTGGGCTCTGAACTGCCTTTAGACTTGGCTGAATCTAAAAAATATCCAGGTCAACTTTCAGTTAGTTAAGAAGACCAAGCTGAACACAGTGTTGAGGCAGTTTTATGGATCGATCCGGACAACTAAAGGGGAGCTCCACAGCATCAGCAGCTACCTTGGACTTTGGGCTGGATTAAATCGTTATATCAACGAACCTCCGGTTAGCCGTTCATGGAACTTAATGCAGGAACCAGAGTTTATACCAGCTAACAATGTTTTCAAAGGAGTCGTCAAAGAGATAAGAAGGGCAGAGAAGGACAAAACAACACACCACCCCCCGATCTCACCTGAAGACCATGCATCTTAAAATATTCCAGATTCCAATAGTCCAGACAATCTGAAAGGCTTACTGAACAAGGTCTGGTATGATATTCAGTTGCACTTTGGATGCAGGGGCAAAGAGGGGAATCAGGATCTCAAACCTGACTCATTCATCGTAAAATGTGATGACAATGGAGCAAAATATTTCACTATGATGTTGAACAAAGAAACAAAAATCATAAAGACTCACTTGAGAGAGACAGAGAATACCAATGGGGTGCTATGTATGAGGAACGAGGAAATGCGTAGTGTCGCTTGAAAAATACCTAAAGAAAATTCCGCCTGATGCAAAGGCCTTGTATCTGCAGCCGAGGAGGGTAACACTGGCAACAGACAGCTTCTGGTATACCGCCGTTGCCCTGGGAGTAAACCAGCTGTCACAGATGTTACCCAGGATGTGCAAGGAGGCAGGGACATACACGTCTTACACCAACCACAGCCTGAGAGCCACTGCCATTCAGAAACTGTTTGATGCGGGACTTGAGGCAAGGGAGATCATGGCAGTGAGTGGGCATAGGTGAGATGCTTTATATAAACAGACACAAACTACGATGTCAATTTTGATTCATAGATAATGTCTCACAGAACATAAAATACATATCTAAACAAAAACTTATTTCACAGGTCTGAAAGCTTGCTAAAAAATTACTGCAGACCATCTATGGAGAGTCGGAAACGATGGAGCAATGTGCTGTCTGATCGAGCTGTTAACTCATCAGAAACACACATCATGCCTCCAAAGCATCTGTCAACAGACTCTTATTTCAGTGGTTGCACAATAAATGGAAACATTCAGATTAGTGTAAATTATACAAAGTAGCGGTAATATGCAGACACAGAGTAGCAAAGCTTGTGTGTAGGAAATGTTTATGTGTTGCCTGGCAACAGCCTTGTCTCCCTTCCAGCTGCAGAACTATTTGTGTTGGCAGAGCCAAATAAATGATTAAATTAACAAACAAATCATAATCTCTTGTCATTTATTACTGTTAACTATTAAAATACGCTTGTAGAACTTTTGTATAAAAGCAATATCACACTCCAGGTCATGCTGTTGTGCTGAATATCAGCACTGGCGTGATTATCTACGACCGTTATCACACCAGTGCTGACATTCAGCACAACAGCACTTCCTCTCGTGTGATATTGCTTAAATATACATGCCAACACACTCATACTCATACTCTCACATACTCAATAAAACTTTCAAGGACTCTGTGATAGTGTCACCACATTGGCAGCTTACGGCTGTTCTCTCCCTTATCTAATTACAGCCAGCTACTGGCAACTTTTATTCATTATCACTGTAATGCATCAGGGTACATTCACAATAAACTCACTAACAAACTGTATGGACAGCACAATAAAATCTTTACACATGCTTTTAACATTTTTATAGCATCAGTATAAGCAACTGTGAGTCTCTGCATACTGCTCTGTTTAGTGCTATTTAGTGCACAGTCATATACATCTTAATATCCATCTGTATACATTAATTACATGTTTGTCATCCATTTAGTCAATCTGTTCACTCTTTCCTGAAATAGAAACATTCCTGTTCTCTTACACATACTTTTATATCTGATGTCAAAAGCAGTGCCATAATGGGAGTATATTGAGAAAATATGATCAGGGGTGCACACAACTTGTTTAGTCAGTTACTCAGGTGAGTACTAGGAGGTTTGGTACTCACCTCATACAGAGCTTGATCTTAATGAACACAATGTTCCTCATTGTCCTTCACAGTGTCTCCCTCACTGTCCCCTGCCTCAGCTTTCTCCATGGTAGATTAAGAAGATGCACCTCCCTGTCCCTGAGCCTCAGATTAGTTGTCTCCATCCACAGGTCATCTTTGACTGGTCATGTGTATCAGGGCTGAGAGACAAATACGTGGAAAAGGAGATTTGCACTTGTTTTTTTACTATGTTGAGATGTGAGAATATCGTACATGCTACACTGCTCAAAGGCAGTGTAAGACAATTTAACCACCTTTTTGATGTTGGGGTAACAATCTGTTTTGCTTGTATTTAATATTTGGGCCAAGTCATACACAGAGGACACTGCCAAGCATTTTCCTGCTTGCTTTAAGTGTGTCCATTCTCTGAGTTGAGTCTCTGTCAAGTTGCAAGGTGGTTGTTGTGATGTGCCCCCAAGTTCAACGTTCAGCAGACTGCAACTTTGCTCTCAACTCCCCACTGATAGTTTGTGCAGTGCTTTGTATTTTACCGTGCTCCTACTTCACATCAACGATGTGCACCTCCAATTCCTACCCACTTCAATAAAGCAAAACCCTCATCACAGGAAGACATAGGACATGCTAGTTTAGCCTTGAAGCTTGTTTGTTAGCAATAGCCTGTGCCATACTCATGTGCTCTTTACACTTTTCATGTTTATCAAATAATTCTTTCAGCCTGTATAAAACACACCTGTTTTGTCTGTTACATGTGGATGCAGACAACATATCTTGAACCACATTTCGGCATGCTTATCATTAGCTTAAAGCCATGGCACAAATTGGAGTAACTTTTCAGAAAAAAGTTTTTTCTTCTGCTGGGGTTCATTTTGATGTTTCCTTACAGGTGGCAGAATACCAACGTAGCTGTTTAATGTCATTGGGTCAAATGTGTTAACAAGAAATGCATGGCGAACAAGAAATGGGTATTGATGAGGAGTGACAGTTGCTGCTGTCTTTTTATTCTATTGAGTTTTAGGTTGGTTGGCATCCCTTAGTGTTGCATGTATGCCACCTGATGGAATGTACCAGTTTCACAGTGCACTATTTACATTGTGCACCCAAAGTGTTCCAGTTCACAACATTTTGCATTCTATAACCCAGACCTAATTCAGTGGCTCACACTTTGAAAAAATTGGACATTTTGGATTTTTATCTCACATGCATACCAGTTACAGTACGTGTAACCCTGAATATGATCATGCTGGTTGAGGGTTGGAGGCTTGAGGCAGGTGGCTGGGCGGCGTAATGGCATAGACACTGAAGCTGGAGATTGGTGTTGGTGAAGTCACTGATCCAGAAACAAAGCAAAAAATAGGTGATGAGACACTGGCAGTAGACACTGGAGAACATACACTTGTAACAAAGATAACTGGCTAACAATACCACTAAGCCTATCTGTCTGTCCTCCACAGAGACCAGGATGTGTTAGCTTGCCGCTGGGGGTTTAAACGGAATCCTAAAGAAGGAGAAATACCCCTTCTGTCAATTGCAACTGTGAAGCTCTTCCATGATGTAGGCTTAGATGAGTGGATAACAAAGTTGTTGTGTGCATAGACAGGGCTGCCATTGATGTTGGTATGTACAACAGACTTTTACCAAAACTACAACTGGTTGTATCACTCAGCCCTGATGCACATTCTCCTGTCGAAGATGACCATAGAGACTTTTGACCCAAAGCCAACTATCAACCTGTGGATAGAGACAGCAAATCAAAGGCTCAAACAGGGATTGGGAGATGTACCTTTATCATCTACCATGTAGGAAGTTGAAACGGATTAAAGTTAGAAAGACACTGAGGACAATGAGAAAGATTGTATTCATTAATATCACGCTATGTATAGGGTAAGTACTAGGACTGTCAATGAAATTTCTTAATTCAAATATATGCTGCAAATTGTAAAGAAATCCACACATTCAATAGTGAAAATTTATATTCAGTTTTAAAAAAGCAGCACTGCATGATGGACATGTGTCACACAATCACAGTGTCCACTGTCCAGTAATTGCAATTTTTTCTTATCTTTTTTTTTTTAACCTAGTAAATCTGTTTAAATACAACCTATTTAAGTCTTCCCAGTGATAATATCTGGTGAAAACGATTGCCTAACCTAGATATGAGATTATTCTGGCTCTACAGGCTGTTTTCTGCTGTTGCTTCTCTGATGTCTGCTCTCTCTCTCGCTCCTCTTCCTCTTATGTAAATTAAGGGTTTATTTCAATCAATCCAAACTTGGTGGTCATTGTAGGAATGGTGGAAAGACAAACCAAGAAGGCTTTGGTGAGTTAATTTTGTCACAGTGTGTTTTACAATGTTAAAAATACTGTTTTTGTAAAGGCAGTCTGGCCTGTCAGTAGCAAAAACAAGCACTTTTACTGGACATTCAGCGGTCTCACTCAGTACTGGACCAGTTAGAAAAAAACGCATTGTTTCCATTAGTCATTTAGACACAAAAACATGGGAAAATAGAGTCTATAGTTAGATGATATTTGACCGGAATTTCTCCCATTCTTCTACCAAATGAAATGATTCTGCAACACAGTACAGGACATTGTTTTATTTATTTTGTAACATGTATGTATGTAGATCTTTCAAAAGACATGATTATGTTGAAAATATATACAAGTATGTCTCTCATTGTATTGGTTTGCCTTCGTATAAGCATAATGCGCAAACACAGATATTCAAATGGTTCCAGCCTGTGTGTTGTTTTTTTTTTGACAGCCATAGTAAGTACCAAACGCCATGGCCTGATGCTCTCCTGAGTACCTGACTAAAACAAATTATGTGCATCCCTGTTATATATATACTATATATGATCAATGATACTACATATAATTGTACTTTTGGCTTCACTTCCTTCCTGACCATTTTTGAACAATGTTCAATTTTCAATTTTTTTGAACAAATTGAACAATGTTCAATTTTTGAACACAACCCGCCCTAGCACAACCCATCATTATGTAGATTTCCATGTGTTACAACAGAAGAAACCTAAATTCAGGTTTATGTTTTGGGTTTTTTTGGCTTTAAAATGCTCTAAATCCAGTAATTTTCACAAAGTTCTTATTCAACAGTGAGACCAACTGCTGACACTGTGAGAGAGCCATGCAGGACAAATTCTTCAGGCTATGTAAGACACAGTCAATGTTCAGTCCATAATTGGAAATAATATGAAAATATGATTCCTGCTTTAGGTTTCAATAGAAATGAGGCGCATAGGTTAATCTGGTAATGTCTTTTTTGCAGTAAGAAAGTGTTTGTCAGTGTTCTTGTCGTAAATGCATTGTCTTCACTGACACAGAAGGGTGCTGTGCCTGCTGTATATCATTACTGTGAACATGTGCATAAATCTAAATAAAGCTCTAATTTGAGCTCTCAGAAACCAACAGGTCCACATTCAGTCCTGACCTCGCTCTCCCTGGAGCCTATACCCTGCTACAGATTTGCATAAATGAATGATGACATTGAATATGTGGCAAATATGCAAATCATCCAATTATGACTGATCAGCTGATTGATTGGTGGTGTCTCCACTGGTACTGCCTGCCCCCATGTGCTACATTCAGTCCCATTGCAAGTAGAACGTCCATTCCCATGGCATGTCATGGCAGATGTTGCTGATTGACAGGTGCGCAGATATGACCAGAGGTTAGTGACACTTGAGGGTGTGTGTGTTTTCTATACCCTTGCACATCTCAACATTGGATGAATATCCAAAAAGATGAGGTAAAGCAATTAAACAATCTGAGTAAGGTGAAGAAAATGTCCATGCTACTGGCTCACATGCTCACACATTCTCAAACAGAAAGCATGCACATACAGTATGTATATGCACACACACATGCATGCACACACACACACACACACACACACACACACACACACGCACATGCACATGCACACACATGTGAACACCTCTGTCTCTCATACTGATGCCTTCAATCTGCAGAGGCTTTTGATTCTTTCAAGGGCACACCTGAACGTGTGCCCACACAGTTTTCTCTCTCTCCCTCTCTCTCTCTCTCACACACACACACACACGCACACACACACACACAATCAGAAATGCACGCAGACATATACACAGAGCATCTCCTTCTATCTCTGACTCTCCCTCTTTCTTTCTCTCTCTTTCAGGCCAGGGGAGAGGTTGGGCCAGAGTCTACTCTTGGCCTGACAGTGTGTGTGTTTGTGTGTGTGTGTGTGTGTGTGTGTGTGTGTGTGTGTGTGTGTCGGGTTTGGGGGGGTGGGGTGTTGCACAGATGTGAGTGGGAGTTGATTGAGTTTGCTCAGCTACAGCCCTTGGGACTGCAGACAATATTACAGGACTCACACTCTCGCCTCCGCGCACACACACGCACCTGAAGAGCAGCCAGCTACTACACACTCAATTTAATCAGGGCTTATGTCTATGGAAGTGAGCATGTGTGACCTCCTCTGTTTCTGTGCTTTCCTCTCTCCCTGCCTCTCTCTCTTTATATCTGTCTATCAATGTATCATTCTGTCTGCCTCATGGTTTCCTGCTTCCCTTTCTGTCTGTCTGTCTTTCTGCTTTGATACATTTTACCTTCCTCAACATATCTATCACTGCATGTCCACCTTTATGAAATGACAAAGCAGTTTTCTTAGGTTGAATGCAAAGCTGCTGTGCATTAACTCCGACAAGTTCTTTTGTAAATCATCTACTATGACAAACAAGCAGTCATACAAGCACACAGGTTGAGAAAAATCCCACAAATGGGTGATATTTCAAAATCCTATTTTGAGTGATCCAACATGAGGGAGGCTGTCCCAGACTTTATTTCTTTCATCATCAATAATTGCAGCTTATTGTTAAAGCAGTAGAGACTTTTAGCCTCTCTATTCCACTGTTTCAGAAATGAAGTATTAAATTGGGTCCTATAATTGTGTTATCTATATCAGGCAGTACTTTGAGCTCTGAATTTATTCAACTTCTTCCTGTTTACGTGTAATCACGGTACAATAGCCTCATAGGACAAATTAAGCCATTACCAAAGTATTAGCCATTTCAAGCTCCACTGGTCCAGTCCAACAGACTTTGACAATGCAAAATGACAGGGCCTGTCAAGATGGCATGGCTAAACAGTCGGTAGTTACCTCTTTTTATAAGCAGTACTGAATATTTGCATTGTTTTAATCATCACATCACCTTTACATATATATTTTAAGCAGAGAAGCAGAATATAACAATCAAGGCAATATTCTACTATGTTTCTGAAAAAAATAATTACCTGCTACCATGGTAACTAGTAGAAATTATAAAATGTCAAAGGTAGCCTATGACTTCAGGTGTAACAATCCTTTCAAAGTATGACTAAATAGAACATCAATTCAACGACAGGCTCTTATTTAAACTTAATTTGACGCGAGTGTGAAATATATAAACACGCCATCTAAATTCAAGGCAGATATCTATGACTTAGGCAGTTACCTTCCAGTGTGATCAACATGCACAGTTATATAATATTCAGTTGCACAAAATTACATTTGCCATTCTTATTTGCAGTCAGATTTGGCCTTGATAAAATTTCCACCTCTTGTCTGTCAGAATTAAAATGGATGTAGTATGTATAGCTAAATGAATCTCAGGGTCAAAGTTGGATTTATTGAACTCTGGGTGTAAAGCCTGACTGCAACTCAAGGTTTACACAGCTTCACACACAAAGCTCCGTGTATCCATGTTGACCATAGGAAACAGCCTTCCCCTGCAGCCTTGTATGACAGCCTGATTACTGTTATGTGCAGTTGGCAAACAATTTTAATAGTATGACCAATGTGTGTATGCTGTCTGAAATATAGAGGGGAAATATCAGAAATGTGTATTATGTGTTTGTGTGTGCATGTAGGGATGTCATGTTGCTGCATAGGCCTGCATGTGTGTGTTTCTGTGTGTGCATATGTGTGTGTTAATGCGTTCTCTCTTGGGGAATATAATTGCACCATTCAGGTCATTTTTCTAGAAAGCCTCCAATTAACAGAATCAGAGTACTGCCCTCCCCTCCCCTCTCTTCTCCTCCCCCCTCTGTCCCATTTCTTCTTCTCCCCTTTCGTCTTGTCCTCTCATTCTTGATCAGATACCTTCACATCTCTCTGTCTGTACCTCCCTCCTCGTTTCTGTGCAGCTTCCGTCAAGAATCACTTTTATTGACAGAGTTTGAGCAGCGGGGCGAAGGCTTTGAAGAAGGGTAAGCCATAAGGGGGAGATCTCTTGTGTGTGTGTGTGTGTGTGTGTGTGTGTGTGTGTGTGTGTGGTGTGTGTGTGTGACAGAGTAGACTAGATTTGCAATTGCGACCGCCTCTTATCCTCTTATCATAGGAGGAGAGATACTGGATTATTACACAAGGTGTAACACATAGCCACAGAAACTTGGGTGTGGTTTGTCTGTCTGTGTGTTTTTGTGTGTATTTTGACTTTGTATGGACCTCTGTTCCCTTGTTTTTGCCATCTTCTTTCTTTCCTTTCTCTTCCTTCTCTCTCCTTTAAAAAGTGGATGCATTTTAAATAAAAGTTATTTTGTATATGTACCACATATAACAGTAATATGCATGAAAAAGATAGTAAAATCAAACATTGTAATTTCAAGCTAAATTTTATTTAAATATCATAACGCATGGTTAATTAACAGCAAAGTATATTCTTAATTTGAAAAGTTGGCTTTTTAAATACATTTTATTTAGAGCGTAAAAAGCTGCATTTCAAAAATCATTTGTAATGCTTTTCACTTTCTTTACTTTATTAGTCTGAAGACTCATAGAGAACATTCAGCACATACATTCTGCATTTACATTTAAGAGACTTTCGGTTTTAGATCATGTCTTTACCCGTCAATTATATGCAACACCAATTAAAGTCATATATAAGAAGGAACCAAGAAAGATCACATCCTACTGACGGTAATTTATAAAGGTGGTATAAGTGTGTGAGCATGCAGTATTAAAGGTAGTCTTATACAATGTTAACATTAATGATATGTCTGTGGGTCTAACAACAAAACGTGACATTTATTGAGAATTGAAATGTTGTTTTTTCAATGGGGGAATAAGGCCTTTATAATTGGCACAGTCTTATATTAGGGACTGAATTTATTCCCGATTTCCCCTGTTCCTTGTTAATGCAAAATAAAAGACATTCATCCATTTTTAACTATTGTTCTGATGAATTCAAAATAATTAACATTTCCATAGCAATAATTTCATCAGTACTAGAAGTGCAACTTCCTGCATATTTTTTACATTAAAAGCCTGACATTTAGTGGAAGGCGTGGAAAAAAAAAAACTGTGAAGTTTCATTGAGAGAGAAAAACAGAAAAAAGAGACACTGGAATTAAATGGTGAGTGAAAGTAGTGTTTCTCTTAAAAAAAGAAAATTAGAATGCTCTGAGCTATTTTTGAAATAATGTTTTTATATATGAGAATTATATCCTCATTGTAGCTGTGTATGTAACAGATATTACATGTTTGTGTACAACCTGTCAAATTATTCACAGGAAAAAAGAATTCACCACCAACATAAGAGAGCCAGAAATGTAACACACAAAACACACGCTTTCTCATGAGTGAAGTATATGCTGCATGTTTCCAAACTCTCCTCCCCATCCACTTCCCCTCAGGAATAGTATTTGCATTCACTTTTGTCACACACCCCCTCTAACTGTGAAAGTGCGCAGTAACAGTCACCTTTTCTCTCAATCCCTCTTTGCCTCTCCCAACCTGCCATCCCCATTGCCTCTCCTCTCTCTCTCTCTCTTTCCACCTAAAGGTGAATGTTAGCGGTCACTGTCGGCAGATCTGCCCAGAAAATTGAATCAGCCAGCAGGATTGGAGGCCAGGGAGGCACAAGTGCCAAGCTCTACAGTGATTTAATTGTGTGTGTGTGTGTGTGTGTGTGTGTGTGTGTGTGTGTGTGTGTGTGCGCGTGCGTGCGTGCGTGCGTGCGTGCGTGTGTGCGTGTGCGTGTGCGTGTGTGTATGTGTACTACTCATGTTGTGAGGACATAAATCTGTTACAAGTCACATTGTGGGGACTCGCCTTCCTTATAGGCATAATGTATTTTAGGGAGAAGACTTTGGTCAAAGTTAGGGTAAGGGTTATGGTTAGGCAAGTAGTGGTTATGGTTATGGTTAGGTTAAGTCTGTCACTGAATGTAAGTCTATGTAATATCTTAAACGTGATGGAAACAAGAGTCTGTGTGCACATGCCTGTGTGTGCCCACATTTGTCTATACCATTGTGCATGTGTTAATACTACAAAGAAGAAGAAGAAGAAGAAGAAGCCTTTATTGTCAAACCTATAGTACATGAGTAGTACATGCATTTTAGTACACACACACACACACACACACACACACACACACGTCATGCTTGGTGAAATTTCCTCTCCGCTTTTGACCCATCCTTCCTCCGCTGCAGACCAGGAGTCAGGTGGTGTTCATGCATGTTTTTTAGAGGGTCGTTTCATTTTGGGGGAACACGGGGAGAACATGCAAACTCAACACAGAAAGGCCCCTTTTCCTCTCGAGGTAAGGGGAGCAGTCACTGAAGGCATGGTCACAGAAGGCATGGTCACTGTGGGAATCGAACCCAGGACCTTCTAGCTGTGAGGCGACAGTGTTGCCGCTGTTTCACTGTGCTACCACGGCACATATGCAGTATTGTGTACATATGTCTCTATCCTGCAGAGGAAGTGACTATGATTATGGTGTGTTTTTATTTTAAATATATTTTAGATCACATCCACATACTTTTCACTGGTCTCTATTAAAGTGCAGTTGCAATTACACAAAAATAATAAAACAAGGATAGGAAGACATTTTTCTTTATTTCTGGAAGGATTTGTGCCCCAGCTTCTGCATACCAATTCATAATTGACCTTTGCCAAACCCCTCCCCTGAATGACGATTGTCCAATTTACAGGCAGGCCAGTAAAGCTTTGGATTTTTCCACAATGCCAAAATGGTGTGCATGTGGTTGCACTAAGAGAGAAATTCAGCAGTTCAGAGTTTGAATTGTGGTTTTGTTTTTTGCTCACCTTTCCAAAACCACAAGCATAAGAGCAAAGTTTTGAGTGATGGATTAAACTTTATCTCAGCACCTACATTAGTTGTGTTATTTCCAAAAGAAAAGGCATGCTATTAGCAAACAATGGTATTATGTGGAGTTACAGGTTACATGGTAGCCAAGGTTTTGGACAGTATATCTAACACCTTATTGTACTGCAGCTCTGTCCTGCTCTTTATTGGTTTCACTAACAAAACCATGCTGTTGAGATGCAAATTCACAATCATTTAATGTGTCTTTGGATGAAAGAGAACAGGGATGTTGAAAGGAAGGATGGAAGGATGAGGGTCAAGGGATGAAGGGATGGGGGTCCAGGGGTGAGGGATGAAGGGATGAAGGGATGAGCGATGAGGGGAGGGGTGAGGTTAAAGGGGATGAAAGGGAGAGAGGATGGTGAGTGGAGTGAAATGATTGATCAATGTGGCTGGAGGTTTGGCGACAAGAGGACACTGGTAAAGGAAGAGACTCGGGGTGGGGCAGCTGTTTCTTCAGATGTTCTTGGGTTAAGCCTTCCAGATGACAGCTGCGCTTGGGCGTTTCTGATGTCTCTCAGGTTGTTGCGGATGTATGTGAAGTATATATTTGAAGATCAACAGCCGAGAATTTTAATGATGTGGCCGGGAATGCCCTGCTGGGAAGCAGCTGTGGCGGCGCCGATGTGAAACGAGTGACCTGAGTACGGTCCGGGCTGGATTCCGGATCTAAATAAGATTTGGTGGAGGTGGAAACAGAAGCGTGTGGCTACGTGGCCTGATTCTGAGGTGAACAATGGATCTTGGACCAAGGCTCAATTGGTTAGTCTTAAGCTTACGTAATCGAGGATGGGTTCATAAGGACTCAGAAATTAATTTAGTCAGAAGAGGTAGATGAGCTGAGGCAGGCCAGACTGATCTTACTGTGTTTTAGGTGGAAGACAAGAGAGTCGGTGGAGAGGATGGAAATGTTGGAGATGGCTGCGTGCTGGGATGGTTGGAAGTCTAGAGTGGTGGCGGTGAATTTCGGAACAACGGAGGAAGACAAAGAAAGCAAGTAGGAACATGGATTCCAGTACTTTGTCTATGAAAGGAGACAGACAACCTGAGCGCAGGGTGACTATGCATCGGGCCAGAAGGTCTCAGGTGAGAGGCAAACGTTTAGGGTCGGAGAGAGGTTCAGTCTTGCGGAGACGTTTGATGGACATGCCGATGTGGGAGTGGGATAAGGCGGGGCAAGGCGCTCCCGTTGATAACTTAATGATGAAACTTATAGCGCTGATTCGTGCCCCCAAAGAATGGCTGCTACCATGATGGGATACAATTCGCATATGGTGGAGGAGAGTGTTGCGAATTTGCTAGGCCATGTGGCCAAGAACCACTTTTGCTGTAGTAGCTGCCGAAACCTATGGAAGGGGCAGGGTCTGTGAACAAGTGCATGTCTTCCTGTGTGGTGACGTGGTTGTCATAAAAGTGGGAGATACCATTCCAGGACGAAAGGAACTGGTGCCACAGTTTAAGCTCCATCTTGCATGTTTTGTCGAGCATGACATAGTTGTGGAGGGATGGGACGGAGGAGGCAATGGAGAGGAGGTGTGACATGAATGATCAGCCTCAGGGGATGATGCGAGTGGCGTAATGTAGGGGTGAAGGTGAAGGTGCGCCGCATGAGAATTCAGTGAGAGACGAGCGGCGAAAACTCGGTAATAAAGCTCTGGGTCTAGTGTTCCCCAGTAAGTCCCCTGGTTGAACTGTTGCAGGCGACTGGTGACTTGGGATGCAAAAAGAGTATGGTATGTGTAAAAACCATTACCACCGAATCGGCTAGGTGTAGGATTATGTAAGTAATCGTCAAGCTCCGGTCTACGGTCGTAGAAGGTGGAACAGATTGTGTCACGGTATAAGGAAAAAGAAAATGCAAATTCGGCAATTGTGAGTTCCTTGGAATGAGTGGGGGTTGGCTGTTTGAGTTGGGGGGGGGGGGCTAGAATGGTTTGTATGTCTCTCAGGATATGTGGATTGCATGTAGAAGGATGGATCAGTGAAGCCAGATCGAAGTAATTACCAATGAGGATCTGTTGCCTGAGTGTGGGTGGCACGGGTGATGGTCAGGCTGCTGTGGCTGGGCATACTGGAGGTACAGCGGTGGCTAGGGAGAAACAGTTAGGTGTGGGGAGATAAGTGGGGAGAATGCTAGGTTCTGCTACTTGCAGAGCTGTGGAAGGAAAAAGTGTGTTTGATGCATAATGAGAATGGATGGAGTGACAGAGCTGGCAGGTAATGCAGTATGAGCAGCAATTGTAGCTGATGCAGATGTAGTAGGGAAGATTGAAGCAAGGGAAGAAGAAAGGATGCTGGGATGAAGGGATGTGTGTGCTTGGGTTGATTGTGAAGTTTGGGTGGGAAAGAGGAGGGACGATAGGGCTTAGAAACGAGGTGAGGATAGGTGTTGAATACGACCTGACCCTGAGGTAGGGCTGATGAAGACAGGTGAGATACTTCGTTGTGCGTGCAACGCGTTGTTACGTTTTAGCACAGCGCTGGGAACCCGGAAGTGCTTGGGACGCTTGGGAAGGAGAAGATGTTGTTTGCAGAGATTTGTTGAGCAGTTTCAGGAGCTTTGTTTTTCTGTCGGAGTTGTGAAAGTGGATGTTTGGCTGCTTGAGAGCGTGTTTCAGGCAGGCTACTGTCCATTCAGATGTGTTTGATGCCGGGGAGCGGTCACAGTGTTGCTGTGGGGCATGCATATGGCGGAAGCTTCGCCTGTCGCTTCAGCGCCTGGACCTTGAGCGGGAGGGAGAGAGGCGTCTGTTAGGGACGGTATTTTTTGAACGGTGGAGACGATCTCTTCTATTCTTTTAAGGAGCACCTGTAACAAAAACAATCATCCCCCAGAGCTTGTGGCGGGCGACGGGCCGAGTGCTTGGGAATTGTCAGGTGTTGAGGGCTGTGCTGAGTTCCATTAATTGGGGTATGGACTTCTTTTTTTTTTTTTTTTGCTCGAGTTCTAGTGTGTGCCATAGGAGATGGTGCAGAAAATGAGTCGAAGGGGAGATGGATGAATCATGAGCACTTAAATAACGTGGTGTGTAATTAGGGTATGTTTGAGGCATGGTCTTGTTCCTGAACTTAGTTATTAAACTACGTTTGGAGAAATTTATGCTCAACAATTCCAGTCAAAACTGCATTAGTGTTACATTTGCGGCACTGATTGGCTGTTTCTCATGTTCTAATCCTTTTGTCTTGTAAAAGTAACTCATAAAAATACAATTAATAAAGCATAAATAAAGTAAGCATCTGCCACCCAAGGGTTACGTTGGAATTAATAACATTTTAATTACATTTCAATTATATTTACCAGCTGGTAAGGCTGTTTAACTTTTTCCATGGGATTGTAGTTGTAGATTGTAGATTGTAGTGTTAGACGCAGTCTCTTAGCAATGACAATATCATGTCTGTAGCAATCAAATGCGTATTCAGGACCCTTTTACAGAGTTTTTATTTTGAAAAGAGCCAGCCATAAACTTTAAAAGCTAAGCTGGGGACACTTTTTTAACCAAACTTCATTTTTAACTAGCTACCTCATGATGATAAAATCAGATAGACAGACGTCTTCTCAGCTAACAAAATTTATGTTTAGAATTTAGAGTGGTAAATCTGCCTCCATTATCATCATAAACTGCATAAGAGAAATGCAAGAACAGAGAGCTTGGCAGCAGTGTTGTCAACTATTTTCAACAGAAACCAGCTAAAGGCTGCTGAAAGTGACAAGGTTACATCATGTGCTGATTTACATATCCACAATGTAGCTGTTTACATATTCACATTATTTTTACATTTTTAAGTGGAGTAAAAGTAAAACCAATAATTCAAGCTAAACTTAATTGTCTTTAACTAACCTTATCATTAGCTATATCAATATGAATCTAAATTTGTTTATGACAACTGTTATATGGAGTGTAGAACTTTGGTATGATGAATAGAAAAGGACCCAAACGCTGGACTAAAGTCATTTTTGAAAACAAAGGAAGAGGAGTTTCGTGGGCAAGCAATGGGGGATCAGTGATTGGTTGCTAGTTACACTGGCTAATGACTTCATTTAATGTTGCTCTTCTCCACTCACTGAATCCAGCCTGTTCAGAGAACCATAGCCATACCGACTCTCTTCAAGAGAGGAGTCAGAGTTCTTTTAACTAAGGGGTATAATAAAGGGGTTTTAACATTTTCCAGATCTACTGAGAAAGTTGGCAATAATGCTTAGCATGCCTAGTAATAGTAACTTAAGGGGTAGGGCTCAGTGAACAGTCAGTCCACCATGTTATATATTACATATTATATAATTTCAGAATGTAGTTGATTTAGTAGAATCAAACTGAGGAAACAAAGGAGAAGGATAAAGAGAGATTGAAATGAAAGACAAAAAAATGTGAGGAAGAGACAGAAACCACACACAGTAAGCAGGTGACAGCAGCAGAGAGAAACAACATATATCTAGACAAAGATGTGGCAAGAGACAGAGACAGACAGTGACAGTTAGAAAGAGAGAAAGATAAAGAGAGGTGCCTCTGGCTGTCAGGTAGACCAAAACAAACAGTGGGTGCCATGTCACCAAAGGGCCCGTTGCAGCCAGACTGACACTAAATTAGACCCTCCACTGTCTAGTTCAAAGCAGCAAACACTGACACAACATCAAGTGTGAAGCTC
Organism: Chaetodon auriga; assembly: GCF_051107435.1. Classification (NCBI taxonomy): domain Eukaryota; kingdom Metazoa; phylum Chordata; class Actinopteri; order Chaetodontiformes; family Chaetodontidae; genus Chaetodon; species Chaetodon auriga. The sequence continues at coordinate 27,216,598 of NC_135079.1, read as the reverse complement.
TGCCTGTTTGTTTTGCAGAGAAGGCTTTCTTTCTCTTTCTTTCCTTCTCTGCTCTCTGAGTTCAAACTTCACATCTCTTGGATTTCTTTTTACCCTTGATTCTTTATTTCCTCCTATCTTTCAACTCGTTCCATCCTCCTGCCTTGCATTTATCCCTTTTTTCCCATCTTTACACTGTCCCTTGGTCTATCCCTAGGACCCTCCCTCCCATTGACTGTGCTGCCCTCTTCACCCCATCTATTTCATTCATAATTGAACAGCATTAACTGCCGCTGAGGCCAAGCAGTCGTTTAATTAGCTGACCAGTCTGCAGAGACTGCCTTCTCTGTACTGCAAAACATACATTATACTCCAGCTCAGAATATTCAAAATACAGAGATTTGGCCAGTAGTGTGTTTGGAGATGAGAATGATGTACAGTAGCCAATATTTGAAGTCATCACTAAAGTCATGTACCTTCCTCTCTAATGAGAGAATGGTTTAGTTTGTCTAATCAGGCGATACATGCTTTGTTTGTGTGCCTGTCTGTGTGTTTGTGTATGTTTTACAGAGACAGTATTTTGTGGGTATTGGTAGCAGGCAAAATCAGCTTTAAGTACACACATACTGCATGTTGCTCTTGTTATTTGGATTTGTTTTTGTCCTTGTAAAAATTTTACCCTTCTCTCATCTTTTTTCTTTTCTTTCTACCCTATTTTGACTGCTGCCCTCATATTCATTGTCTCCTTACCTGCTGCCACTCTCCCTCTCATCTGCTCACCTGCTCAGCCAGCACTCTTTACCACTCAACCACACCCAATCACCTGGGGCACATCTGGGACACATCTCTGAATCAGTGCAGTACATATGCAGTTCTCAAACACCCATTGCCAGATGATTCTGTGCTTTCATGCAAGACTCTCCAGCATTATTTTTCAGATTGCTTTCCTGGTATCCCTCGCCTTGTGTCTCTGACTACGTCTCTCACCTTGCCCCTTTTGGGTTCAGGATTCAGTTTGACTGTTTGCTGTTTGGTTTGACCACCAGTCTTTACCACAAGGATGAACAGAATAACAAATTCAACGAATATGGGAGGATGGCCCATGCTTATATACTGTGGATGCAGGTGATTGAATGATTTGAGTCAGGTGTGCTCTGGAGAGGAGGTGAACAGACCAGACCTTCCAGTCACACCCTGCAGTTAGACATACACACATTATTTTAGTTACAGATTTTCTCAATTGCTGAGACACAATTCCTGGAACAACTCACCATTTTCTCAAATCTTCACACATAATTTTAAAAACTCACACCCAACAGTACAAACATCTAACTTCTGGGTCCCAATCAGTTTTTACCCTCAGACAATACACACAAGCTGTCAAAACACAGACTACATGAGTGTTTGTTACACACAGGAGGGATTAATTCAACACACTGCCACCAAAATGTCAAGAATAGGGTTTATTCACAGCATTTCCATATTGAGCACATCTACAGGTTCATCAGCATCGGCATCTCTTGTCTCTCTTGTCTCTCAACCTCTGCATGGTTGGGATCCATTGTTCCAAAGGACATGAACATGCCTCTAGGCTCTATTTATTATTATACGAAAAGGTTTGGGTTTTTGTGCTATAGGAACCAGGTTTTGTGTTTTAGCAATCGAGAAAAACTGTAACAGTTTTGGTTATTCACATTAAACATTTGTGATCAGACCAATTGGGCAGGATAAAAGCCAGTTCAGAGGGCACAGGTGGCACATGTGCTTTCATCGACAATGGATAGAAACATACAGAGAGGCAGAGGAGTTCGTATGAGAGGTGGTGGACGAGGAGGAAGGGGACGAGGAAGAGGCTGAGGAACATCTAGAACAATCATCACTGATGAAATTCGGGCAACTATTGTACACCATGTCCTTGTTCATGGTACGATAATGACAGAAGCAGGACAAAGAGTCGAGCCTAATTTGAGCAGATTCTCTGTGGCCAGCATCATCAGGACATTCAGAGAAGAGAACAGATAATTGTTTCTTGTTGTACAACATTTGACATACAGAATACTGTACTGTAAGTACTGTAATGTTCATTACAATACTATTTTTACTGCCTGTATACATTTGTAAGTGCATTTTCCCCTTTGTAGAATTGAAAGATGACCAAATGAGGGTGGAAGGACTGCTCTTTTCTCCCAACAACAAGAAGAACGGATTGTTGACATGGTCCGTCAAAATAATGCCACCCGACTCAGTGAAATCCAGCAAAGAGTGATTGAAGACAGTGTCAACTTTGATGGAATCAACAGTGTGTCTCTGTCAACTATTGACCGTGTCCTCTAATGCAACAGACTTAGCATGAAACAAGTGTACAGAGAACCCTTTAGCACAACTCTGCAAGAGTCAAAGATCTAAGATATCAGTATGTGCAAGTAAGTGTAACCTACACACACTTTCAGTACAATTCTATGCTCATGGGCCGACTGTTACTGTAGGCTAGTACCGTATTTTCCGGACTATAAGCCGCTACTTTTTTCCCACGCTTTGAACCATGCGCCTTATGCAAAGGTGCGGCTTTTCTGTGGTTTTTTCTTCACCGCTAGGGGGCGCTTTTAGCCGGAAGTGCAAAAACGAGACAGGTGGAAAGTCAAAGTGCGAAGAAGAAAGTGCTAATTTTTATTTAGCACAAGCACATGCAAGCAGAAGGTACGACGGAGAAATTATTTTCAAACCCTCACACTCAACTCTCATCCTTACCCCCTCATCATGGAAAGCGTACGAAGAAGTTCATATGATGCCGCTTTTAAGTTGAAGGCCATCGATCTGGCTGTACAGGAAGGGAATAGAGCTGCTGCACGTAAGCTTGGCGTGAATGAATCCATGGTTCAGCGCTGGAGACGGCAGCGGGAAGAACTCATTCAATGCCAAAAGAGCAGAAAGGCTTTCCGGGGACTTAAAAGCAGGTCGCCCGAACTGGAAAATGTCCTTGAGGACTGGGTTAACACTCAGAGAGCACGCGGCCGAGGTGTATCCACCGTGCAGATGCGACTGAAAGCCAAAACAATTGCCCGCGAATTGAATATTGAAGATTTCAGTGGAGGACCGTCATGGTGCTTCAGATTTATGAGAAGAAAGAGCCTGTCCATCAGGGCGCGGACGACTCTCTGTCAGCAACTCCCCCCGGACTACGAGGAAAAAGTTACAAACTTCCACAAGTTCCTTGAGACAAATCGGACCAGACAAGATCATAAATATGGATGAAGTGCCTTTGACCTTTGACCTGCCTCTGACCAGGACTGTAAACAAGACAGGTGCATCATCCATTATGGTGAAAACCACCAGACACGAGAGGACACATTTCACCTGTGTCCTGGGCTGCACCGCATCTGGAAAAAAGCTTCCCCCGATGGTGATTTTTAAGCGCAAAACTATGCCGAAAGACCAACTCCCAAAGGACATTGTGGTTAAAGTCAATCAGAAAGGATGGATGATAGAGAGTCTAATGAAAGACTGGTTAACGGAGTGCTATGGGAAGCGCCCGGGAGGATTTTTTCACCGGAAAAAAGCGCTGCTTTTTTTGAACAGTATGAGAGCCCACATCACCGATTCAGTGAAAGCAGCCATCAAGAGAACCAACTCAATTCCAGCTGTGATTCCTGGAGGTACAACAAAGTATTTGCAGCCCCTCGACATCAGTGTGAATCGAGCATTTAAAGCAGCACTCCGGGGTGAATGGGAGGCTTGGATGACTAGCGGCGAGAAATCCTTCACAAAAACTGGCCGCATGCGAAGAGCATCCTTTTCTGAGGTCTGTCAGTGGATCCTAACAGCGTGGAGCAGCGTGAAGGAATCCACCATCACCAACGGGTTCTGAAAGGCCGGCCTGCTGCGTGAAGAGGGCACCGCAGCTTCAGAGGCAGCTTTACCCCAGGATGACAGCGACACGGAGAGCAACACTGACACAGAGACAGAAAAGGTATGCGACGAAGCTCTTTTGAGGCTTTTCATTTCCGACACTGAAGAAGATGACTTCAGTGGTTTAAGTGCGCAGGAGGAAGATGAATAAAGCCATCAATAACTTTTCTGATTTGTTTGATCAGCACTTTTACTGCTGTGTTACATTCACCGTTCAGAAACTACTGGTAATCAGTTCAGTTATGTAAATAAACAAGTAAGAAAACTTTTTTTTACCGTTAAATCTATCTAATACATTTCTATCTATCCAATATATATCTCATTTCACAACCTAGATATCGGCGGCTTATAGCCCGGTGTGGCTTATATATGTACATTCCCATTTTTTTTAAAAACTTAGTGGGTGCGGCTTATATTGAGGTGCGCTCTATAGTCCAGAAAATACAGCAGTTGCATTGCTACTTTTACAGTACAGTAAACTATATTGCAATGTATGTAAATCTGGAGAGCATACTGTAAATACACTACTGCAGAAGTCTGTCTTTCTGTGTCACTTGCTGTACTAAACTACTTTTTATCTATTTTTAGAGAGTGTTTGAACTGGATTCTATGGAAAGGCCCCATGAATACATTTTCATAGATGAAGCAGGGTACAATCTGGCGAAAAGGAGGCAGAGAGGCAGGAACATAATTTGTCAACATGCCATTGTGGAGGTCCCTGGCCAGCGTGGTGGCAATGTCACCCTTTGTGCAGCCATAAGTAACTGGGCAGTTCTCCATCATTATGCAAACCTGGGGCCATATAACACCAAACTTCTCCTGACATTTCTGGGTGGTCTACAGGATATTACTACTGTGCATGAACAGCTGGATCAGCAAGCAGTGCATCCAATATATGTCATAGTTTGGGACAATGTGAGTTTTCACCATGCTGTCCTGATACGTGAGTGGTTCATCAACAACCAGAGGTTCATCAAGGTTTTCCTTCCACCCTACAGCCCCTTCCTGAATTCAATAGAGGAGTTTTTCTCTGCAAACCGGTGGAAGGTCTATGACCAACAGCCCTACACCAGGGAAAATTTATTGGAGGCAATGGAACAGGCCTGTGATGATATAACTGTGGAGTCTTGTCAAGGTTGGGTTCGGCACACCAGAGGGTTCTTCCCCCATTGTCTGGGAAAATATTGCCTGCGATGTGGATACAGTGAATGAATCTCAGTGACTTTGACTGTGCAGTAATGTGCTTTTCTTTCTTTTTCCTTTTTTTGTGGTTGAATTTTTGTTTTGTTGAATGTAGATATCACTTTGACTATGATAATTTTATGCTGAATGCATTTACAATAAACATTTTCCGTTAACTACATGCCCTGGACGCTGTGTCCTAAATTATTTTATGTAGTGTCTAACGAATGCTCTGAGGTGAATATGTTTTTACTTGCTGTGTGTATGATCTGAACACATTGTTTGGTTTTGAACACAGGATAACTGGTTTTGAGGTGATAGTTTGATTGTGATAGAAAAGTCTGGGGTTTTGTGAATGTAGTTTGAATTTTTGGATTTGTGTTTAAGGTTTTGAGAAAATGGGTGGAGGTTTAAAGAAACGTGTTTTAGCAACTGTGAAAAACTGTAATGTTTCAACCAGGCTGCCAGTGCTGTTTGGAGTCAACTTCACCCCACTCCTCAGAACAATAAATGGCGACCTCTACCACTGAATGAACCTCCCACTTTCCATTGTGGATAAAATAGCAACCGTCAAAACGATGTAGGGGAATTAGTTATCAAACCTCTGAATTAATGTTGCATTCGTTAATAAGATCAGGGGCACCAACCTTCCTCAGCTAAGAAGGATTTTATATATCATGTTTTGTAATGCTGATTTAGTGAAAATGAATGAACCAACAGTCTGATAACCTAAGGCGTAAACTCTCAGTACAGGGATTGCTTATACCCAGCTCAAAAGGACACCGTCTGACAACGACTTGTGTGAAAAGGATTATTTATTATTATTTAACACAATAATGAAATTAATATGAATCATGGATAATACGATAGATTATATGGATGATATAGATTAACACAAACACTGCACCGAGGAACTTATGGCAAGAGAATGGTAAAATGAGTTTGGCGATAGTGAGAAGTAGGTATTAAAGGGAAAATGGGGATGCGAATGTAAAGTTAATTTGTTGAATGAATGGTTTAGAGAATTTAAACAAATTGACAGTATATCTTAACCTCACGGACCAACTCTTATTCAAAACCGCTTAAGCATGCCTACTTTGTCAGCGATGCTCCTGTAGATGTCTGCTCCGAACTGACACGAAGAGGCTCCGCGTTACCGTCCGTCACTCTGATCTGCGCAGAGGTCTGCCGGACGAATCAAGCAAACCACGGTTGAGAGCCGGTGTTGAACAGGGATGTCTCGGGAGCTGAGGATCTTTGGTGTCGGTTACAGACGAGGAACGGCTTCTGATGGTTATCTCACCCGAACCAACGGGTCAGCAGCTGGCTGCAGGTCTTCGGTGCGGTCAGTTGGTTGGCGACTGTTTGGCAAGGCTTTTGACTACTAATAATAAGATTGAGAAACTCTTCGATGGCCGGTCGAAAATGTCTTCAAAATTATTATTACGTGACTAGACTTTAACAACAAAAATAGGAATTATGCGGCTTGGCGTGGCGAGCAAAAATGTAAGTTTTTTTAACTAAATTAAATCAAGCTACTCTGTGTAGTTGTGAGCAGCAATAAAAAAAACTGAGAAAACGATGAAAAATAACTTGAAAAACTAAAGACAAAGACTTAAAGAAACTCCGCGGAAGAGACAGAAGAAAAATCAAGGCACGAACTTACAGAAACTAACGAACGAACTACTACTGAAGTCCGCTGCGCGCTACTGACTTTATCATTGCTCCAGGGTGTGTCTAATCAATAGGTCATCACGCATGTAGGATGGTTCATAGGCGAGCGACGGAATTTCATCCTATGGAGCGGGCTCATCTGCTTCTCACTATGGTCAATCGTCAGACACCTTGGATGAATAATGACAACATTCAACAATAAACATGGTAACATTTCCTAATACTAATCCTAATAAACATGATGACTAAGGGTATAACTACTTTAATATGATGAAGGAATAAGGAAGGGCAGACTATATTTGCCGAAATGATTATCGCTATTATGGTTACTTATTAATAAATGTCTCCCCCTAAGTACATTCAACCTAACCGCTATGAACCCCTAGATGGCAGTATGGTTCCATGGTAGAAACTCAGAGAAACTTTTTGGGATAGTCAAAATCACAGTTTTGTCATCCTGTAAATTAGAAACACCAGAAAAGCATTGTTATACAGATTGTGGGATTAGTACTGTAAGTGCATCAAAATTTAACTCAAACATATAGATTTCGTTATCCTGGTGTGTTAAGAAAAAGGCACCCAGGCATACAGCACAGTTTGCTTCAGGAATGTCTCATTTACAACCCATCAGCATTATCTGGTTTGTAGATTCCTCTGAGACATGGCATTTGTCCATCCAGGCAGTTTTATTGCCCTTAACTCCCATGGGCTATCAAGAAAGAGTTAGCACCTCCATGAGAACGTCCTGAGCAGATATAAATGTTGAAGTGAAGGTGTTATCAGTGACTCTTGTTGCCCTGAAAGAATGTGAAAAGTTGTTCTACAACCAGACATCTTGTCTCTGCCTGAGTTCACACCTTCCTGTGAACCTTCCAGATGGTCAACTCTTAAACTCTTAAAAGTCTGATTGTTTTATCACTCCACTTCTCCTGAGGAATGCAAAGAGGGGAGAAGAGGGTCAGTTACAGACCAGGGGCCTCATTTATAAAACTTGCTTACGCACAAAACAGGGCTTGAAAGTTGCGTACGCAACTTCCTACGCAAAGGTTGTGATTTATAAAAATAAACTTAGCGTGAGAATGTGCGCACCGGTACGCCAACTTTGATGCTTGCGTACGAACATTTTGGAGACGGGGAAACTGGCGGTGCAGATGGTGAGGTGGTGAATTGAAGCCAGATTGATCTCATACATTTAATGTCATCACATATCAGACTTATAGACCCGCGTAATCATAAACACCCAAGTCTGCAGTGTTATAGATGTGTTCCTTTAATGAGCCGTTAGGCCTACTACTGTATGCACAATGTTCATATATCATACTTCCATCTTTAAATGATACAGTGCGGTGGATGGCACTGATGGATTAGTAGTAATTCTGACAAGGTGTGTAACAATCATTCAATTTGCTGAGTAAGCATATAAATAGTGCGGTGACACTCGTGCGTAATGCTGCACAATGGATGCGCTGGCACTGCTGGAAGATCACGCAAATGGTAGGATCAGGATGGAGAGAAGTTTTAGGGACCAAGGAGATTCCCTGGCCCATGATGATGACTGGCTAATAAGCCGATTTAGATTCCCTAGAGCGGTGCTCTTGGATCTATGTGCTGAACTGGGCCCAGTGTTAGATAGACCCACCCGCTGGAACCGCGCCATCCCGGTGCATATCCAGGTGCTGACCACTCTGGGGTTTTTGGCAACTGGCTCCTTTCAGTGGGAATTAGCCGACAGGTAAGTGTTTGATATGATTAATATTATATAATGTTACATTGTCTGTCTAAAGCCCCTTTTGGGTATGATATAATTCAGTTAAATTATGTCCTTAGGTCTGGGACATCGCAGCCATCCCTCAGCGCCATAATGCCAGCTGTTTTGGATGGCATTATAAAAATGACCAGTCGGTACATCAGGTTTCCTTACACTGTGGGTGAACAGGCAATTTGCATTAAAAGGCAATTTGCAGCAATGTCCGGTTTCCCAGATATAATCGACGCAATTGACTGCACTCACATTGCTATAAGGGCTCAGAGTGAAAATTAATTTGCTTATGTGAATCGAAAAAATGTGCATTCACTCAATGTACAAATTATTTGTACCTCGGACATGATCTTGACGAATGTAGTGGCACGGTGGCCTGGGTCAGCACATGACTCATTCATCCTGACGCACAGTAGTGTAGGGATCTGTAATTTCTGCCACAGATCGCTCTGTGGCACTGGAACTATTCACTGCGGTGATGACGTGCCGCCACTCTTTTTTTTTTTTTTTTATTGTATTCGTGACGCCACTACTGTGACCACCAAACAAAATGTCCTTTCTGGCCGCCACCTCACCCACAAGCACCTCGATTTCAGTCTCCGTAAAATTTCTTTTTCTTTTCTCTGCCATGATCGAACGTAAAATGCCTTTGATCAGCAGGCATATTTATATGCAAAGCCATTCATGAGGTACTTTGCATTGACCATTCATGGTCAAATGTGGGTGTGTCGGGGGCGGGATGTGCGGTGAATCCACCTGCGCAATCTTCCAGGTGGAGTGTGATTTATAAAGGGAAAACTGCGTGCAGGTGTGAGTACGCACGGTTTTATAAATCCGAATATTTTTTGGCATACGCCATTTTCAGCTTTTGGGCGTACGCACACTTTTAGTATGGATTCTACGCAATGTTTTATAAATGAGGCCCCAGTTCTGCTACAACGACAATACTTCCTTAAATAAATTATGTATTCACAGTGATTGCAATCCAACTCACCCTGTCCTGGTTCAAGACTCTAGATTCAAGTATCCCTAAATTTTACTGGAAAAACCAGACACCAAGAATCAAATTGGCAACGCTGCAAAAAATTGAAAGCACAAGGAGCACCAAACTTTTACCATTACTCTCTGGCAAATCAACTTCAGTACATATTCAAATGGATCCACCCTAATCAGTCAGATCACACATGGCTAGATATGGAACAGTTTGTAAAGATATTATATAGCAGCATCTCTGATAGCCTGGTGGAAATACACAAAATCACAAAGACTATTTTTGCACCATCTAATTTCATTTCAATCTGGAATAAGCCTAATTTTGTAAGTAACACAAAACCACATTTTCACACATGGTCCAAAAAGGGCATCACCTCAAACACATCCTCTACAACAATGCGCTGGCTTCATTCCTGCACTTTGTCCAGGAGCAAGGCATCAAGAGCAATCAATATCTGCTATTTAAATAATCCATTCAAACTAAGTGTAACATTACGGTCCCCAAGTTTGACCTTCCTCCCGCCAGAGATCAGAGTTTAAATATCACCTCCACAAAAAAACTCTCCAAAATATGCAGAATAATATCACACTCTGACAAAACATGGCTCATACCTTCAGTCCATCCCTCCTGATGCCAACTTCTGGTACCAAATTTGCAAAAACATCTACCTCATGAATGAAATAGGAAAAATGCCAATTTACAACTCATCCGAGATACTCCACATAATCCATTCCACTGGGCAAAACATGCCTGTCCACCAGACACAGTTTCTCCATGGAAAACCACTTACATGCATGCATACATTCAATGGAAAGGGGAGAAGAATAAAAAAAAAAGAAAAAAATGGTAAGGGGTCTGATATTTCGAAAATTCATTATGAGATTGGGTTGTTTTGGTTGACTGCATTAGAGTGGTTGGAGGTGCGCATTGCTAGAGAGCAGTTCAGAAATTTGTCTTTTAAGGGCTTCATCTCAGAAGTTAAGGACATGTTTGATCTCCCAGGTTGTGGAAGAGATATAGCTGGAAGAATACTGTGCCCTTGGAATGAAGCGGCACTCTGTGACACATTTATCTGGGGCCTCAGTGAACAACTTATAAGGATGAGCTACTATATTCCGTCAGACTACAGTCAGTCATTATATTAGTGGCCTGGTTAGGCAATTCAATGACAGAGAGAAGTAGAGATAAGTCCACTAGCCTTGTCACAGCTTCCACCACTTCTGGGTTAACCAGTATGAATCCAGCACCTGAGGAGAGCTCCCCAGAGAGTGGTGTCCCAGAGGGTGAGCCTATGCAACCAGGAAGAGTCTGCCTGTCCCAGGAGGAGAGACAACGGTGGTTCAAGCCAAGGCTGTACTGAGGGGATATGGGCCATCGCATGTTGAACTGCCCCATGCAACCAAAAATCGGGCTTACCAATAATGATGGGGGTATTGTTGAACCTGCTTTCCCTGTCCCCCTCAACTAACCGTAAATTGTTGTCACCTGCCACACTGTGCTATCAGTATGTCTTTCTCTCATCAATTCAAAGCTCTAAAGAGAACTTCATTGATTAGCAGTAAAACTCAACCCTTTGACACCCCAGTCACAGCTAATGCCTTAAATGGAAGCGTTCGATTCCCGCTGTGGGTGCTGGGGGCGTGTCCTCCACCGTGCCTGCTGCTCGAGGAAAAAGGGCCTTTCTGTGTGGAGTTTGCATGTTCTCCCTGTGTTCACCACCAAAAAAAAACACTAAAAACATGCAAGAAGATCACCACCTGACCAATGGTGACAAAAGAAACTGCCTCCCCAGGCGCCGGTTGACTGGCAGCCCACTGCTCCTGGTCTGCCACAGAGGAAGGACTAACCAAGGATGGGTCAAATGCGGAGAAGAATTTCACAAGAAGCATGGCGTGTGCACTTTCCCTTCCTAACTATCCATGTTGTGTGTGTGACGAATAAAGGATGTCTTCTTCTTCTTCTTCTTCTTCTTCTTCTTCTAAGATCAAGCCTTGAAATTATTTTACTGGACTCAAATAAGCAGAACAATACGAAGTGTAGGGGTATCAGGTCATTAAACCTTTGGGTTTAATGTTGCACTTGTTAATATAAAAAGGGGCACCAACCGTCCTCAGTTCAGAAGGATTTTATTTATTATTTCTTTTAATGCTGATTCAATAATAATTAATGAATTATCGGGAGATCATTGTGTAATCTGAAGCGTAAGCTCTGATACAGCGATTGTTTGTTTCCAGCTCAAAAGGACACCGTCGACTTCAATGAAAAGTATTATTTATTTGACACAATAATGAGAATGGATATGAATAATGAGTAATACAGCGAATAACATGGATTATATGATGTAACACAAACAACTGGATGAAGAAACTATAGCAAAATAATAAATGAGTTTGAATGAGTTTGGCAATAGTGAGAAGTAGTTTTGAGGAAAAATGAGGATGTGACTGTATTGTTAATTTCTTGAATGAATGACTAAGCAAGTCTAATGAGAAGTAAGATGGTTATAACCTAGGACACCAGCTCTTATTCAAATGCAGCATGAAAATGCCTACTTCTGTGCCAGCAGTGCTCCGGTGTCGGCCTGTCCTGAATGGCCACGAAGGGAGGGGGCCCCAGACTGTCGGCTCTGACCTGCGCTGCAGTCCAGCGAGGGAGAACCGGTCAAACTAAGGTGGAGAGCCAGTGCTGGACAGAGATGTTTCAAGGGTTCGACCTTCAGCATCAGCAACAGACAAGGAGCGTCTCTTTCGATGGCTATTTGACCCAGACAGATGGGTTGAGGCTGGCTGCAGGACTTCGGTCCAAAGAGGCTGATGGCCGTATGGCAAAAATATCTTGGCTAATAATAAAGTTGAGAACGCTTTCGATGGCCTGTCGAAAGTATCTACATAAATACTATTACATGATTCTGCTTTAACTTTGAAAAAGTTCTGAGAATGATGACCATTCAAAGTGCTTGTACGACATAAGTCTGCATTCACCCACTCACACAATGGTAGCTAGGCCACCTGCTCATTATGAGTGTTAACCATTCACACACCAGTGGCACAGCATCAGGAGCAATTTGGGGTTCAGTATCTTGCCCTTCAACATGTAGGCTGTTGAGGCCTGGGATTGAACCACCGACCCTCTGATAAGTGGACGACCATTCTACCTCCTGAGCCACCGGACTCATATGTTACTTTGAACAGGAGAGCAAGAGAGAGCAGTAAGAGGAAGAGTGGGGCCATAGCAATGTATGTGAGGAACAGATGGTGTAACCCAGGGAACATCAGTGTAAAGGAGCGGCACTGCACGAGAGACATAGAGCCACTAGAAGTAAGCATTCGGTCATATGACCTCCCTAGGGAGTTCTCGCATGTCATCAAAATAACAGTGTACATCCCCTGTCAGCCAATGCTGCTGCTCACCCACTTTTTCCCACCTGGAGACCTCTTGGAGCACTGTGAGGGTTACATTTTTTGACTCCTCCAGTGCGTTTTACAGCCATTACTGCTATAGGGAAGCTGGAAGGAGCTGGAGTGGACTGCCACTGGCTGCGTGGACCATCAACTACCCCACCAACCGACCACAGTATGAGGGGCTTCACAACTGTGGGTCTGATGTGGTAGTTTGCAGTGCAGGGAAACAGTGCTATCTCCTTTCCTCTTCACCCTGTACACACTGGACTTCAGACACAACACAGACAGCTGTAATCTACAGAAGTTCTCGATGATAGAACCATTGTTGGATGTGTATCCCAGGGGAATTAACTAGAATACAAGTAGGTCATCAAAAACTTTGTCAAATGGTGAGAACTGAACCAAAAAAGATGGTGAGAGACATCCACAGGAAGGTGCCACATACTACACCAATGAACATCCAGGATTTGTACATTAAGAACATGGGCTGGTATGGATACCTGGGTGTTCTCCTTAACCACAAACTGGACTGGACTAACAACACAGATGTCCTATGTAAGTAGCGCCAAAGCTGAATCCATCTGCAAGAAACTGTTAAGAGCATTTTATATCACCGTGGTGGCATCTGCAATTTTCTACACAGTGGTCTGCTGGGGCTGTGGAAGCTCTGAGAGAGATAGAAAAAGACTGAACAAACTGGACTTGAGAGCTGGCCCTGTCCTGGACAGCTGGACAGTTTGTGTCATAAAGAGACAGTTATTGTGTCTTTCTGTAGCAATTATAATTTTTTTCTCCTTCGCTTTGAGCACCTTTCCCTCTATTTTACCAATTGTCACATACATCCATAGATTCACACACACACACACACACACACATCAAAAGTACAGATAGTAGTAGAATAACAGAGCTTTGGTCAGCACCATCTTGTTGTCAGAGATGGGCAAACCCATCGTTCATTGTGCTTCTCATATCTCTTAGTCAAGCTTTGCAGTCTTGAGCCTTGTATGATATGGCCAGTGACACAGAGACATCCATCATCTTGCCTTCTCTTTCTGTCTGTCTGTCTTTCTTTCTCTCTCTTTCTCCTTATCTCTCTTCACATCCCCCTTACACACTCACACATGCACGCACACACACACACACACACACACACACACACACACACACACACACACACACACACACACACACACGTGCAACGCTGGCTTGTTTGTGGATTACAGGAGCAGCACCACTAGCCCCCATCATGTTTCATGGTTCCCCACTGAACTCTGTGGAATCATTTCGCTCCCTGGGCACAGTCAAATCCCATGACCTCAAGTGGGAATCTAACATCAGCTCCCTCATCAAGAAGGCCCACCAACGGATCTACTTCCTATGGCAACTGAGGAAATGTGACCTGCCCATGCCAATGCTGGTTCATATCTATTCAGCCATCGAGTCCATCCTCACCTCCTCCATCTCAGTCTGGTACCCAGCCGCCACAGCTAAGGACAAGGGAAGACTGCAGCGCATCATCCGCACTGCTGAGAGGGTGATTGGCTGCAGTCTGCCCTCTCTGTATAGCCTACACTCCTCCAGAACCCTGAGGAGGGCAAGAAAAATTGTAGCTGACCCCTCCCACCCTGGACACATTCATTATGATATTTATTATAGGTTTTTAACAAGACTAGCCATCATTTTACTAAGTCAAATTCCTTGTTTTTCTTGTGGAAACTTGCCGATAATTAACCTGTTTCTGATTGATTTCATCAAAACTAGCAGAAAGCATATCTAGACCACTTTTGAAAAATGCTTTGATATTCCATATGATCTTGAAGTTGTACCTTTTTAAGCCTGTGTCATTATTTGATCAATTGTATGCTTGTAGATGAAGACAATAACTGTAATTATGTTTACAATATCAACAAACCAACAATCCCTTTAATGTTGAAATTAAATGAATTGATTTATTCCTGCAGCCAAGATAATACTATAAACTAGGTTAAAGAGGAAACAATTCCCATCTTTATTACACATATTAGGCTTAGGGTTTGTTGTAGTATAGGGTATTTGTGCCACTTGACACGACTGCCATTTACAGTTCATGTATCGTTAGTCCTCTGCAATGCTGTCGTATATTTAGCACTCATTCACAGTGGTATTTTATTAGTATTAATAAAAGAATTGCGCAATCTTCACTCATTTAGTAGTAATGCAAGGAAGCATTAATTTCCTCTTGGTCATTTAATCGTATGTTTTTGAACGATGTACTGTCAGGAAAATCATGCTTCTTTTGTCACTTTTGGCACGATGGAACAGTGGCAACACTGTTGCCTCACAGCTAGAAGGTCCCGGGGTTGATTCCTGCCTGGGGCGCTGTGGGCGCTGGGGGGCGTGTCCTCCACCATGCCCTTGGTGCCTGCTGCCCTTTAGGAAAAAAGGGGCCTTTCTGTGACAAAGAGGAACTGGTCCCCGGACGCCACTGTCGGCTGGCAGCTCACCGCTCCTGGTCTGCTGCGGAGGAAGGACTTACCAGGATGGGTCACCAGGTTTGCAGCTTGTGGCTGGATCACACATGATACTCAAATTCTAAATTAAATCAAATTTGATTTGTTTGCAAAAGTTGTCTTCTTGCATGGTACAGCACTGCAAGCAGATATTAGTTTACTCACTGTAGCTTAATCTAATAGTCCACCGTCTGTATAGTGGACTGAACCTCTGTTGACTTCAGTTAAACATAGAACAATTTGTCTGAAGTACTCACCATCATCATATCTGCAGGGAACTGCGATGCTGCTGTATCGGACAAGACTTTAAACCTCACTTGTTTCCTTGGATACCAAAGCAAATTCCTGTCCTTGTAACAATATCAAGGTATTTTACGAACAGTTCTCAACTTTATTGACATTGGCAATGTGTGCAAGATATGCACAAGGTCTGCTGCTTGACATTGTATAACAGATAGATAATGGCTGAAATATCTGAGTATTAATCAACTTCTTTAAACATCAAACTCTCAACTGAAAATCTTCACATTGAAGGTGGTGTGATTTTGTTTTTTCCCAAAGGGTGCCAGTCATCAGTTTGATTCTAACTTTTCAAAAAAATTGCCTAGAAGTCAATGCCTTAAAGAAAGTTATTACTTCAAAACACAGGGCCTTTCTCAATATGCGTTCTTCTCTGTACTTGTGTTCTTGTGTACTTGAGAAACGTCATCAGTCTCAGTCCAAGTACTGTTCCAATTCAAAAGTCCGCATCTCGCCAAGTACAGTCAAATACCCGGATGTGTTCTTGCCCCTCCCATTTTATCGAGGATGCATCGGGTGGTGACTTGTGTGGACTTGAGGGGAGCCACGTATCCCAGAATGCATTTCGTAGCAATGATAGCGGAGGAGAGGACTCACAACTGTAAAGTTACAAGTTTCAAAATACTACTGTTTTAGTAGTACGGAATGTGGTTTTAAGATTATTTTATGTGAGAAAGTGGATGTTAAAACTTAAAATCTGTGGTCGATTCATCACGGTAGCGCGTAGTTTAAAATTTGCTCCAAAGTTTTTGGAGATAACCGGCAGACGAGCTGCGATGGTGACATCATCAAGTACGCTGCCGTCCCTATTTCAGAATGACCGTCCTGCGTCCTCCCGTCCTGGAGAGACTGTACTCCCAGGTCGAACTTGCTAAGTCCGAACTGCCAAGTTCGTAAGTCCGAACTTGGCGTACTTGGTGTTGAGAAACGACCACAGTTAATTGTGAAAAACAGCTTTTGCCTCCTTTGATATCAGCTGTAGAGTTAACACTTAAGGTAACATGTTACAATAATATCTTACAGTAATATGACTTTAGACTTTAGACTGCTTCTTTATTGATCCCAATTTGGGAAATTGTTTTATTGCAGTAGCAAACATACAAACACAAAATGCATACAAGAATTGTATAGTAACAAAAAGTGGCAAAAAAATATAGACAGGAATAACAGCAGTGAATTTAACTCAACGAGATATATAGATATATAATGTGTATTATCAAGTATAATACACATTATATAATATTTTAATAATATAATAAAAATACAATGTAACTAAGAATATAAACAGATATTTACATCAAAAAATGTGTGCAGTTTTGGGTGATAAACAAATGTAAACAATAAGCAGAAAGTGCAATATTGCAGATAATATGTAAAATATTGGGGCTTGTTGGGTTGGTGGATTAACTGTTTAAGTTGCTATTGTACAGTGTGATGGCTCATGGCAGGAATGATTTCCTGAAGTGGTCCTTGTGACAGCGGAGCTCTAGCAGTCTATTGGAGAAGGAGCTCCGCTGTTTTTACACAAGGTGGTAAAGAGGATGTTCAGGGTTATCCATGATGGATAACAGTCTGCCCAGTGTCCTCCTCTCCACCACCTCCTAAAAAGTGTCCAGTTTGCAGTCAATAATGGAGCCGGCCTTCCTGATCAGTTCAGTCTGTTTGTGTCGCCGGCTCCGATGCTGCTCCCCCAGCACACTGCAGCAAAGAAGAGTGCGCTGGCAACAACAGGCTGGTAGATCTCCAACATCTTGCTGCACACGTTGAATGATGAGCCTCTTCAGGAAATAGAGTCTGCTCATCCCCTTCTTGTAAACAGCATTGATGATAGTTTTCCAGTTCAGTCTATTGTCAAGGTGCAATCCGAGGTATTTGTAATCTTCAACCACTGCGACATTCCCCCCAGAAAACACACTGCTTGCGTGGTCGTCCTGTTCCTTCTCTCATCACTCGCAGCTTCTCACCCAGGAGCAGCGGTTGGATGGTATTAATTGCACTGGAGAAATCAAAGAAAGTAATCCTCACAGTGCCGTCGCTACAATCCAGGTGGGAGTGAGCACGCTGCAGCAGGTGTATGATGGTGTTGTCCACAGCCTGATGGTGTTGGTAGGCGAACTGTAGAGGGTTCAGTGATGATTTCACCTGCAGTCGGAGGTGGACCAGGACCAGCCTGAATGACATCACGCGCTGCTGCCCCGTCTGCCTTCGGAAGGATGTAAACAGTGATCACGATGGTGGACATGAACTCCCGAGGCAAATAATAAGGCCACATCCCCACAGCTAGCAGCTCAATGTCCATGCCACAGAAACGTTCCTTAACGGTAACATGTCCGGGATTACACCACTTCTCATTCACAAACAGCGCAATCCCTCCTCCCTTCTTCTTACCACTCAGAGCCACGTCTCTGTCCACCTGCACACAGCTGAAGCTGGGTACCTCCATGCTCCGGTCCGGGACATCTGAATGCAACCATGACTCTGCGAAAGTCATAAGGCTGCACTGTCAGTATTGCCATTGAGTCCTGACCAGCGCGACAAGCTCGCCCATCTTATTTGCTAAGGATCTCACGTTACCCATAACGATCACCGGAACGGATGGTCTGAATCTCCATGCCTTCGCCCTCTGTTTGGCTCCGGCTCTGCAGCCCCGACGTCGCCTCTTCAGCTCGTCTGAGACTACAATCCTCTCTCCATGCTGGGTTTACACAGCGCGATCAGCTGCTTGCATGTGTAGACTATGCCCCCACTCCCAACTCTACAGCCCTCTGTTACAAAAAGTAAAAAGTAACAGAAAGGCCACCAATAAAGTTGTAAAACTGCGTGCGAGCATTGCCACACAGTTACCAAAAACGCAGTTAAGAAATAGAAATTAAAAGAAATGGAGAAAACACACTAAAATGATCAAAACAAACGAAAACAACTGAGCTACTGCAACAGGCTGCCAGTCATGTGTCAGTAATATAGTATTTTTAGCAGTGAAAAAGTAATAGAACACATTACTAATAGAATTTCAGTAATATTATTACATTTACTATAGCAAGTAAACCTTTACCAAAGAAAATTAAGTGTTCAGCAGCTCTCAACACTGGCAACCCTTCAGTGATATTCCACACAGGTAACAAGAACTGAAAAGCAGTTCAATATACAGATGGTGTCAAGAACACCTCCGTCACCTCATAGTTAAAACTATAAACAAGCACACAAATGGCACAAATGTTGGCACGGTGGAAACACTGCCGCCTCACAGCAAGAAGGTCCCAGGTTTGATTCTCGCTGTGGGCAGCGGGGGTGTGTCCTCCACTATGCCTTCGGTGCCTGCTGCTCGAGGAAAAAAGGGCCTTTCTGTGTGGAGTTTGCATGTTCTCCCCATGTTCACCTGGGGTATCCTCCGTAAAATATACCCCCACTAAAACCATGCAAGAAGATCACCACCTGACAAATGGTGACAATGAGCTGGGTCCCTGGGCGCCGGTCTGGCTGCCTGGTCTGCCACAGAGGAAGGACGACCAGGATGGGTGAAACACGGAAGACAAATTTCACCTTTGTGTGCAGTGTTCCGCATGTGCATGTTGTGTGACAATAAAGGGGAATGTGTCCCCCTGATTCTTCTTCTTCATGACAATTATCAACATAAATCACCATGTTGTCAACTGACACATTACAAACACTAACAGAATTCAGAGCCTTTTTATTTATTTAAAAACTTGATTTGAATAAATAAATGCTTAAGATCACGGTTATGCCCACGAAACACAGCTGAAACAGGAAAAGTTGCATATGCGCAGAGCTGGCACAGACAACTTTACAGATTAATTGTGACTATATCTGTTGTGTGCAAGTAGGAAAAACACATAAAACTTGTCAGCAAAATTCCTGTCAAAACCAATCATAAGGTAAGCTAACCTTGCCACGGAGACCAGGTTATGCCGAAACATAGTAACAACAGCGTTATTACAAACCATAATATAATCATAATAGAGTATTGCAATATTTGTATATTTTCAGTACATATTGGCAATATTTGCATTATGACAAACTGGATGTTAGTCTTGATATTCTGGGGGAAAATACTCTACTATTTTAGTGCTAATGCAAACCGAAAACTTCCTACTGCTACACATTAAAACCAATTAACTGGCAAAACAAGAGTTGACTTTTATTGTGAAGCAGTCACAAGAAGTGCAATGTGTCAGTAAGCTTAGTACTTATCACTACTATCAAATGTATGTCAACAAATAGCGGTCATTTTTGTCATTTTTTGACGCAGACCTGTTTAAATTATTGCAGGGAGTAATAGAATAACAAGGAGCAACCACAGTGAGCTGTTGGATAAAGAGGAGAAAAGGTAGCAAAACCTTGTATTTCTCAGCAAGGCAACAAACTACTGTCAGTTTCACTGTGCCCTGCAGTCCACAGACTCATGCTGTGTGCAATATAAAATCAAATCATAGTTGCTCATAGAATGATGGAAAAAGGCCAATTATTGCCTGACTTCTTTATTAATATAACAACAGTTTGCTTTGCTGCCATCAGAATTATGTGACCTGCAGTAATAAACATAGTAATGCTTTGTGTTCTGTACTGTAAGTTGAACTCAGGGTACTGCAGAGGATGTTCGATAGTGGGGGTAATCACAAAAATATAAGTCCATGGTTGGCACCTGTGGTCCTAGTCTGGAAGAAGGAGAGGACTACAGGAAGCTCAATTGACATCCACAAGAATGCCTTCCCTTTAAACTTCACATCCCGCACATAAACTGGGAGATAGGGAGGGTGAAGGGTTGGAGTAATCATTGTCTCTCGGTGTGTCTCAGCCCCGCGCTTGCCCCGGCAGGGGGATCCCTTGGTTCCACTGAAGCAGAATCTATTGATCTGACGGCTGTGCCTAAAGTTTATCATGACTTAGCAGGGACTTTTAGTAAGGATCGTGCCTTATCCTTGCCACCTTCACCCCTATGATTATACTATGGACCTCCTGCCGGGGGCACCTCGTCCGACTAGCCGGTTGTACAATCGCTCTTGTTCTTTGCTCACGCCACTTTTTCGGCATTTTAGTTTTTTTCTCGATATGCTGAGATATACATTCACTCAACTTATGTGCGTAAGACAAGCTGCGCCTGCAGGTCCAACCATCACACTTAATGCAATGACTCTGTAACAATGTTGTGAGGCTGGTATATTTTACCGGAGAACTCATGCTCATACACAGAAGCTCGCGTTGGCCCTACTGTGCTACAGATCATTAGGACATTCTCTCTATCTGCACAAAGCGGCGTGACAGTAGAAGTTATTCACGCAAACACACACTGCATGGTATAACACCAGCCCTTCTGCACTCATGTCCAGTTACCACCCACTCTCCTCCTGCAATGACACTAATCAAATTGGGCCTTTTTAATGCCAGATCCATTAATAATAAATCACTACTACTTGGCCAAACCATTTCTGACAAGAATTTGGATTTTCTCTGCCTCACTGAAACTTTTTAGAAACTAAATGAATATGTGGCTGTTAACCTGTGCGTGTCACAAGTGCCCTGATTTCCACAGACCAAGTTCTCAGATCCCCCAAGTCACACAGACAGTAGGCGAAGTCCAGTACAAAGTATAATTGCTTTATTATAATTACAACGCACAATTTAAAATAGTCTCAATACAATCCCACATATACTGTCACGCTCCGCTGGCTCCCAACCATATGACAAGACAGGTACGTAAATAAAGCCAGCCTAACAGTCCACTGTATCCTAAGCCCCTTTTTTTCTGGCAAAGGGTGCTAGAGGAGTAGCACAGGGAACAGCCACTACAAGAAATTAACCCCAAACATTCCACTACACACACCTTGAAGAAATCACTGCGCAGCGGTTGTCAATATTATAAACCCACACATGGGCGAAACACCCTCATTTCACAGCAAACAAAACCCAGTGAAAACCCTTTTACGGCTCCCACTGGCCATAGGGGAGTGTAGACGGTTATTAACATGGATGGAATTTACCGACAAGTGGCTTTAATTACCCATGCGAAAATTGTCATGGCGAGGTGCAGGGCCAGCGGCCGCTGGCTGTACAATGGGATTAAAAAGTTAAGTCTGCTCTCTGTCAGAGCCACATACGACCAAATAGCTGGATGAGGGTGGTCCACAGAGCATTGGCAGTAGTCTGAGCAGTCTGGTCCTTAGTAGGTACTGCTACTGCTAACTTAGAAAACAGATCAGTCATAACAAGAATGTACTGGTGGGTGTCAGCTGGCTGCCCTAAAGACAAATAGTCCAGGGCCACCACTTCCCATGGATAACTCGATACAATTGGTTGGAGGGGAGCCCGTACCCCAGGGCTGGTTTTTGCAACCACACACTTGGGGCACTCGGCTGTCCAAGCCTTTATGTCTTTTCCCATTCCTTGCCAGTCACTATTGGCATGTCCAGCTGCCTTGTGGTAGTCCTTCCACAAGTCTGTTAGACCTTGACCTTTTAGCTGGCTCACCTGGTTCAACTCGGGGTCCTTCCGCTGATGTTTCTGCCAGGACCCCCAACCATCATCCTGGTCGGGATAACGCATCTGCATTCCAGTTCATCGTGCCAGGCCGGTACTTGACTGAGAAGGTAAAGTTGGCCAGTTGAGGCGCAGTTGGCCAGTTGATCGGTACACTATGGAGACCAAAGTCGCCGTGTTTGCTCTGGTCTTTGTCTTGTTTTTTTCATTGTTTACGACAGTGTCTGGGGATCCCTTACGCTACCATGGCCCTATTGTTTACGGTAGGGATCAGCTGTTGGCGCTCCGTAATACCGCGGTGCTGCCCCACGAAAGACCCGATGTTCCCCACGAGCTGAAGAGGAGCAGATGGGGGTGCCGTGCTGGAGCTGATCGTCGCACCAGAAGAAGGAGATACAGACCCGTCCTCCCGTCCATTGTCATGGGGAATGTGAGATCTCTTCCCAATAAGATGGACGAGTTAGCAGTGCTGACCCGGCACCAGAGGGACTACCGGGCGTGCAGCATCATGATTTTTTCGGAAACATGGCTGACCGCGCTGACTGCAGACACGGACGTGGAGCTGGATGGCTTTAAGCTGCTGCGAGCGGACAGGACGAGGGAGAGTGGTAAGAGGAAAGGAGGAGGGCTGGCAGTGTTTGTGAACAACAGATGGTGTAACTCTGGACTCATCACTATTAAAGAACAACTCTGCTGCAAGGACATTGAACTGTTAGCCGTTAGCATGAGGCCATATTACCTGCCATGGGAATTCTCGCATGTTATCGCGATGGCTGCGTATATTCCCCCCTCTGCTAACGCTGATGCAGCCTGTGATGTTCTCCTCTCTGTCACAATCATGCATCTCCATCCTCCACTGCCCACTTTCACCCAGTATGTTACATGTTGCACTAGAGACAATAAGATACTGGATTTGTGTTATGCCAACACCAAGGAGGCATACACTTCATCACCCCTCCCTCCCCGGGAAGATCTGACCACAACCTGGTCCATTTCCTGTGTACAAACCCTGAGTCCCTCCAAGCTGGATGTATACAGCAAAAACGGGTCCACATAAGCCAGCACCAGAGCCTGCAGCAGCACTTGGGAGACCACCCAATTGCTGCCTTCTTACCCCCTGCCTTACCCTGAAGGAGAGCGTTAATGGGGGCTGCCATTTTGGAGAATCCAGGAATGAAACGGCGATAATAGCCTGCAAAACTAAGGAAGGAGTGAACCTGGGTGACTGTCGGCAGAACTGGCAAGTTCTGTACTGCTGCAGTCTTGTAAGGGTCTGTGGCCATCCCACTTTTGCTGACAACCTGTCATTTGACCATGATTATGCCACAGAGGTTATTCAGAAGTGCAAGGCATACATGGGAATAAAGAGGCTCCTGAAAGAGAAAGGAATTTGTTTCCAGATTCCACTGGACAAGATGCGCATTCACTGGGACTTGGGAACACATACTTATGAGAGCGCACAAGATGCAGCACAGGAGCTGAGGAAGAGAGGTTACTCAGTGGAGATATCAGCCAGCAGCACCGCAGATCCGAACCGGGAGATGGAGCAGCTTCTTCAGGCCCCGACATGGCAACGAGCTGGAGAGAGGAGCACAGAAGACACTGTGTGCTACGCGAAGGAAAGATTACAGGAGTTTGAATGGATTCCCCCCAACTAATCTTTATTCTGTACTTTATCATGGTATGTGACACTTTTTTGGCCCCTTAATGAAACTAGCTGTGAGAAGTTAACAAAAATGACTGAAATATTACTTCTGCTTGTGATGTGAGCCTTAAACCATTATATATGGCAAAAATATCCGCATGTCATTCTTGAGATTATTTCACTCATATTACATGAGTAGTAACAATCAACACAACTTTATTTCAACTTTGAGGGATATCTTCTTCTTTTTTCTCTTCAATTCAAATAGGACAGTTTGGCAGGGCAGCTACTTTATTTTATTACTATTATTATTTATTTATTTATTTTCACGCTGGTATATGGGGCCAAAATAAGTAAGACCAATGCTAAAGACTTCATTTGGAATACAAAATACATGCTATCGGATGTCACTGGACTACTACGGTGTGTGAAATGGCGTGTTTCACCTCTAGTGAGGGGCCCTCTTGGAAGAGGATCTCCCCTCTGCCTACCAACGGGGACTCAGGGTGGCAAAGAATCATCCTAACTTGGGAGTTAACTGTTATTTCTTTGTTTTGATCAGTTAACACATATTGTACAGATGTTCAGGTCTGTGCAATTTTAAGTTGTCTGGAGGTTAAAGAATGTAACATGGGATCATCTCATTTAAATGCCATTTAATAATATAAAACTGGTGTCTCTTAATGTAAACGGAATGAATAATCCAGTTAAGAGGAGCAAGGACCTGGCTAAACTGAATAATCTGAAATGGAACTCTAAAACAAGGAAGTACCTTGGTGTAACTCTGAGTAAAACACTTCCCGACATGTATAGTGAAATTGAAAAAACATCCAAAAAGATTTTGAAAGGTGGTCTACCCTCCCGTTAGACTTCAGTGCTAGAATACAGACAGTCAAAATGAATATTCTACCTAAATTGTTATGTTTATTTCAAACTCTTCCAATTAATATCCCCCAAAACAAATTTATAGCCTGGGACAAGATGATTTCTAGATTCATTTGGAATAGCAAAAAACCAAGAATAAAATTTACGACACTTCAACTACCTAAAAGCAAGGGGGGAATGGATTTGCCTAACCTTACAGAATATTTTTATGCAGCTCAACTTAGACATCTGGCCTGTTGGTGTAGGCCTGACTGAATCTAAATGGAAAGAAATGGAAAGGGAAGTACAGGGCTATCAAATCCAGATATTGATGGGGGGTAAACATTTGATAGGTTCTTTAAGACATGCTATGAACCCAATAGTAGCATTTACACTAGAAATATGGAGCACTGTAGTAAGAAAATACAAACTTAAGAGGGATATATGCACTCTGAGGTGGTTTGCATATGATTCAAAGTTTAACCCAGGGGTGTATGATCCAGCATTCAAAGAATGGGCACAAAGAGGTGTGACAGCAATATGTATAGTTTCAGAGGGTGGAGAATTCCTAAGTTTCCAAGATATAAAGACAAAGTACGGCCTCGAAAACAAAGATTTCTAAGATGCATGCAGTTGAGAGATTATTTCACAACAACGATAAGGTCAAATGAAACTATAAATAAGGTGATTGGAGTTATTATGGATTCATACAAACAGAAGGGGTCTCGGGCCCATCTCTGCATTCTATCGAGCTTTGGGTGAGAGCAGGGGGGAATCAACACTTTATATAAAAGCAAAATGGGGAGCAGAACTAAAAATCCAAATACAAGAGGAAGAGTGGTACCACATGTGTGAGACACAATGTACATCAACAAATTCATTAATATGGAGGGAGTTCTGCTGGAAGAACCTAACTCGCTATTTTATAATACCAAAGATAAAATCTTGGCACCTCGCTACACAACAAGATTGGTGGAGAATATGACTGGTGAGACACCAGAGTCCTCCACAGGCCGCACCTGTTCGCTCCTCCCGTCGCCGCTCCATCCTGCTCTTCACACCGGCGCCGCGGCGGTCTCCAGTCCGCACCTTTCCTTCCGCACAGCAGCCACCGGTGCACCCGTCTCCACCGACCAGTCCTCCTATATCCACAGCTGTCCGGTCCCCCGCTGATCACCACAGCACGTGACGGGAGCTGTCTTCCTCCCCCGTGGACACCACTCACCGCCCACCCCCCTGCCCACTCTTCGCTCCCACCACGCTGATAATTGGTGACTCTATAGTTAGACATGTCCGGTTTTTTAATGCCACCACACTCTGTCTCCACAGTGCCACTATCCCCGACATCTTGCAGAAGCTCCAGGACATCCTGCCTTCACTCCCGGCCTCCATACGCCGCATCGTGGTGCATGGGGGAATTAACGATACCTCTCAGCGGCATTCTGAGCTGACCAAAATCCACTTCTCCAATCTCTCCACATTTCTCAAACACTCCGACATGTCCATTTTCATCTCCGGTCCCACTACACCTCTGTTTCATGGCTGTGAGCGATTCAGCAGAGTCCTCTACCTCAACCACTGGCTTCAATCCGCTTGCAGATCCCACAATATCGCTTTCATCGACAATTTCAACCTCTTCTGGAACCGGTCATCTCTCCTCAAACACGACGGCTTTCACCCAAACAATAAAGGTTCCCAGCTGCTTTCAATTAACATCCAACTCACAGTTCGCTACGCCCCCTGTGAATGACTGTTTTCATCTGACGTCACACACACACCTGTCTCCCCCTCCCCTTCACTACGGCCAACTCCGTTGCTCTGTCACTCTGCTGTCAGCAGTCATGAGTCGTCCAGGCCAAGCCGGGGCCCTGTATGCTATCAGTTTACAAATTTCCTGTCTTGATTGGTCATAGAAGAACAAAGGTGAATGTGCTGAGAAACTGGGGGCACAAAAGTGACGGCACAATATGGTTAAACTTAAAAAGCATTCCCTGTGAATCGCAGTCTGTCCCAACAATTATAGAGGACGTTCCTACGACACTAAGACTTGCTTTACTGAACGTCAGATCGTTGGCTGGAAAAACATTTTTAATCAATGATTTTATCACAGAACACAACCTTGATTTTATGTTTTTAACTGAAACTTGGTTGGATCAAAACAACAGCACAGCTGTTCTTGTTGAGTCAACCCCTCCCAACTATAGTTTTATGATTGAGGCCAGAGCGAATCGGAGAGGAGGTGGAGTGGCAGTTTTATTCAAAAACTCATTCCAATTTAAAAAATTGACTTTCTATTGACTTTCAGTAATTTTTCTACTTTTGAATATGTGGCTCTTCAGCTGAAGTCCTCCCCTCGAGCCATATTAGTAAACGTCTACAGGCCACCTAAATAGTGTGCAGACTTCTTCGATGATCTTAATGAACTGCTGTCCATAATCTGTACCGAATATGACTGTATAATCATTGTTGGTGATTTTAACATCCATGTTGACAACCCCCAGGACAGAGGGGCTAAAGAACTTTACTGTACTCTTGACAGCTTTGGGCTGAGTCAGCATGTGTCAAAACCCACACATAACAGGGGGCACACTCTGGACCTGCTTATCTCCAAGGGTCTAAACATACACAAGGTTGTTGTGAGCGATGTGGCCCTGTCTGATCACTGTTGTGTTTTCTTTGAGAGCTCTATCTTTGTGCACACGAGTAATCAGAGAGAAGTTATCAAGAAGCGATGCATTACCGAAAACACCAGTGAAATGTTTAATGTACTTTTTTCTTCTACAGCAACCCTGCCTTGTGGTTCAGTCAATGAGCTAGTGTATAACTTTAATTCTAAAATGTTAAATGTGATAGACGCCATTGCTCCCATTAAGTTGAAGGTTGTCTAGAAAAGATCTCCATGGAGAAATGCCATGGCAGTGAAAAATGAAAAAAGAGAGTGCTGGAAAGCTGAACACAGGTGGCGAAAATCAAATCTCCAAATTCATTTTGACATCTATAAAGAGAAACTTCACACTTATAATCTACAGCTGAGGAATGCAAGGCAGTCTTTCTTCTCAAACATTATCATCAGAAACAAAAATAATGCTCAAGCACTGTTTTCTACTGTTGAGAGACTAACAAACCCCCCTGTGTCAATAGCACCTGAACTTCACTCTGCCAGGGCC
Organism: Chaetodon auriga; assembly: GCF_051107435.1. NCBI lineage: Eukaryota > Metazoa > Chordata > Actinopteri > Chaetodontiformes > Chaetodontidae > Chaetodon > Chaetodon auriga. Next base: position 27,188,746 of record NC_135079.1, on the reverse strand, counting down.
TGCAATGACTTCGCTTTGTTCTTCACAGAGAAAATTCAGAATATTAGACAGGCCGTGAATTCCTCAACACTAGGTTCAGGATCTGTGCTATTTCTGTCTAAAAAACATAAAAAACAAGCCGCTCCTAAAAAAGAACAATCTAGAAAAGACCTCAATGAGCAACTACAGGCCGATATCAAATCTTCCATTTTTAGGTAAAATCATTGAAAAGGCTGTGTTTCAACAGCTAAACTACTTCTTAACAGTCAACAGCTGCTTCAACGTCTTTCAGTCAGGTTTTAGACCACATCACAGCACTGAGACAGCTCTGGTCAAAGTATTTAATGACATTCGCTTAAACACAGATCATGGCAGATCTTCAGTTTTAGTGTTATTGGACCTCAGTACTGCATTCGACACAGTCGACCACGATATATTACTTGATCGACTGGAAAATTGGGTGGGACTATCTGGCACAGTTCTTGATTGGTTTGCATCCTACTTAAAGGGCAGGGATTATTTTGTGTCAATAGGTAACTTTAAATCTGAGCAGACCAAAATTACATGTGGAGTCCCCCAAGGCTCTATCCTGGGGCCCCTTCTGTTCAACATTTACATGCTTCCACTTGCTCAGATCATAGAAAAAAACAAAATAGATTACCATAACTATGCAAATGACACACAGCTCTACATTTCAATGTCCCCAGGTGACCATAGCCCCATACAAGCACTGGGTAAATGCATGGAGCAAATATCTGAATGGATGTGCCATAATTTTCTTCAGTTAAACAAAGAAAAAACTGAGGTAGTTGTTTTTGGACCCAAGGAGGAACGTCTTAAAATCAGCATGCAGCTCCAGTCGCTTCAGTTAAAAACCTCAGACCAGGCCAGGAATCTGGTTGTTGTCATGGATTCAGACCTGAATTTTAAAAACCACATACAAACAATTACAAATTCAGCTTACTATCACCTCAAGAATATTTCTAGGATTAAAGGACTGATGTCGCAGCAGGACCTTGAAAAACTTGTCCATGCATTTATCTTTAGTTGAGTTGACTACTGTAATAGTATCTTCTCTGGTCTGCTTAAAAAGTCAATCAGACAGCTGCAGCTGATCCAGAATGCTGCTGCTCGAGTCCTCACTAAGACCAAGAGAGTGGACCACATCACTCCAGTTCTGCGGTCTCTACACTTGCTCCCTGTCTCTCAGAGAATAGACTTTAAAATTCTGTTGTTAGCATATAAAGCACTGAATGGTTTAGGCCCAAAATGCATCAGAGACCTTCTAGCCCAGTATGAGCCATCCAGATGTGAGGTGTCTGTTCCCTGCAAACTCCAAACTTCTACTATCTTGCCATAAAAATGTCGCTCTGTGTGGGACTGAAGCCAAGAAACTTGTGCAACGACATGTTTGAATGCAGCACCTTTTGACAGGACATTAACAAGCAAGAACTGCTTGATAATGGCTGGTCTTGGTTCAGACAGAGGGTCAGTGATGGGCTCTTCAAAACTGTTGGTGTTTGCACACCACTTAGCATATACATATGCTGATCTCTCTGCTGGAGATCCTTCTATGGAGTAAGTCACATTAAGATGTGTCACCCTTTTGCATGTCAAACCAAAACAGTCAACCTCAAGGAGACAGTTTTCTGGGTACATCTGGGGCCCGTTTCACAAAGCAGGTTTAGTGAAAACTCCGAGTTTGTTGAGCCTGAAATGAAGGAAACTCTGAGCTTTCCGTTTCACAAAGGGAGGTAACTCAAACCAGAGAAAGAGGGGTAACTCTAGCCTGTTTCACAGAGAGAGGTAACTTAAGCTCTCGGTCAGTTACCATAGTAACAGACTCTATGAACCTAACCTGGTCGGGACCAGGTTTTTCTCAATGAACCTCGAGTTTCTCTCTGTCTCCGCCCTCTGTCAGCCACACACGGTATTTGATTTCCTCATTCATTCATCAGCAGGCAAGTTTTGGGATAACATAGTTTTGCCGTCTGTTATTTAAAAAAAATCAGTCAGTAGGAACTTTTTTCACTAACATGGCATGTCCTTTTGACAACGATCCCGTGGATGAAGGTGCAGCATTACTGCGCAGGGAATTAAATATTCGTTGGGAGATGGTTGTCAGACCGCGCATAGATGTTCTGGCATTTCCAGACAATTATGTTTTTGAACGGTACCGTTTGACGTCACAGTCCATCATCTACATACACAACCTAATCCGTCCTTACATTTGCAACATTACCAGCCGGAGTCATGCTCTCACTTCCCAGCAGATATTGTGTGTTGCGCTGCGTTTCTTTGCGCAGCATTATGTTGGTGATAAAACAACTGCACAGTCAAACAGCCACTTAATATTTACTTTACAATGTAACACATGATCAAAATGAGGTACCCCCATTAAATTATGCCGTGTCTTACCTGTTTGAACAATGTTTTTATGTTTCATCTTGAGCTGCTGCCAAGTGCGCTTCTCCTCCGCGGGATTGCATCTACATGAAATAAATTAATGAGCTACCATTCAAGCAGTTTTCCCCTGTAATATTATTGTGATTGCAAAGGACTACATTTAAACTTACGCATTGACCCGAGCAGCAATGTTCTCCCACGCTGCCTCCCTCTCTTTTGCAGCGGTGTTACACTTTTTTCTAAAAACAAGCTCAAATTTGCCGTATGAGCGCATTAAGATTTCGAGTTCCAGTGGGGTAAAAAACGCAGCCCTCCTCTTCCCCGTCGCCATGGTGACTCGTCGAATCGGGGCTGCATTGATGTTGGCTTTTTATAGTCATGGTACACGCGCTTAACTCTGAGTTAACCTACTCTGAGTTGATTGAACTAACTCAAATCACCTGTTCTGAAACCGGAAACTCAGAGTTTCCTATCTCAGGCTAGATCAACTCAGGGTTCAGGATTGGACTCGGAGTTTGTCGAACCTCCTTTGTGAAACGGGCCCCTGATGATAAATTGTCAGCATTGCATGTCTATCATGCTCATCCAGAATAATCTGGTCGAAAGGAGGGAGTGGCACCACAGTACAGTTTTCCAAGAGAAGTCTTTCTGCTGACAATGTTGTGCTTTACATAAGGCTCATCAGTTGGGTCATCACGTGACAACAGTCCAACCATTTGTCCTCCCAAAATACTGGCAAATTCAGCTCCATACCCACATGTCCACGGCATGCTAAAATGCTGACTCTGTAGAAATCTGGACTTCAATTGACCTATTGTTGTTATTAGACTTTCCCAGTATTTCATTGAAACGCTCAAATGAGAAACACCGGAAAGAATACACTGGTCCATAGTCCAAAACACACTCCTTTAAATGAAGATGTAGATGCATGTTAGGGGTGCAGTGCAGTGGACCAAATAGTTCTACAAATTTTGTTAGAAATGTCTGTAGGTATCTATCTGCTTGTTCCAGTGTCTGGATGGATATGACTCTAAAGCAGAGTATGATACAGGCCTGCACAAAGTCAAACCACATGTCATAATGCCGTCTGCTGATAAACCCCTTAAGACAAAATAAGGAGTAAGTGGTCGTCCAGTTTTACCATTGATCTGCTGTAAAACCTGCAAAGCCAGATGAAATTCACAAGGGAATTCTTCCAACTTCGTTTGGTACTTTGATATTTTCCACCCTCGTCTGAAGTTCATCCAATCTCTTTGTTGTTAAAATGCCCAATTCTGTCCACAGTCAGAATATGTCTTGCTGAACCAAGAAGATTGTACATTGGCTCTATGATGACAAATCTGATGGCATTATAGTAATTCAAGCGGAAGAGTTCTGACCATCTTGCTCCATGCTCATGTTCCAATCGTTTCTGCTCTGCTATTGACTTTGCCCGTTTGGCAAGTCCAGCATAGTGTATGTGTTCCTCCGATGTGCGTGGCTTCCATTTGACTCTGGTCAAATCCAGAGTAGTCCGTTTTTGCACCAAATTCTTTTTTGCTGAATGTTTTCAGACACTTGTGGCATCCTGTAAGATAGAACAAAATCAATGTCTTACAATCACATATTTATATATATTGAAGTGCTAACAAAAATATAACATTAAGAGATATAGAATTTTCAAACACTGACAGAGAGACAAAAAACATTTCAATTACCTCTGTTTGCTGCATGTCCAACAGAGCCTCCACACTTTTGAGTTGCTGGGACATCTGATGACAGACAAAATAGAGCAGCTCTGTAAACCTGATGTCCTGTGAAAGAGCTGTCTTCCACCCAAATCACTGTGCTCAGCCCCTATGTGATGTCCATTTGAAAATGAATAGCTTACTATATGGTGCAGGGTCATACCCAAATCATTGTACTTAGCCCCTATGTGATGTCCATTTGAAAATGAATAGCTTACTATATGGTGCAGGGTCACACCCAAATCACTGTACTCAGCCCCTATGTGATGTCCATTTGAAAATGAATAACTAACTCAGCTAATTCAGTCTATTCATTCATTAAAAATTTTGGGAGTAAAACGTTCTTTGTGAATCTTCTACAATTAAAGGTACAGGACAACAAAGCATTTATGTAGCAATCACCACAAAACAAGAGATGTCTGCTTCGTCATCCTCCTCAGATTCTGAATCGCTAGAATCGAGGAAAAGATGAATGCTTTGGTCATCTGATGTTTCTTCTGGCAAACAAGCAAAGGCATGATGATTACATTATAATCATGTCACCATGTGAAGCATTACATGGACACATATTAATGTGACATTAAATTACCATTATGTGAGTTTTCAGTCCGTAAATGTAGCTCTTCAGTTGCACTGAAATCTCCCAAAGGTTGAGTCTAATGTAGCTAACATTCAAACTGAGCCTCATGTCTATAGCTCTAACAGCACTTTTAAAACCAGCTGGATTTTGTACTCTCTTCTCTGCCACGGGAATACAGATGCAAAATAGCTTCTAGCTATAATTTGGTATAGTGCATCAAATGGTTGTTTGAGCTGTAAATTGTTCCTTTTAAATAAAATAAATAAAGGTATGGAATGAAAACCATGCCATTTACCATTGGTTGGAATAGCGGTATAGTAGTATAATAGTGAGTTTATCCTTTCAGTGGCTTCAATCTCTCCAACCAGGTTTTCATCAGGATCATTTAGCACTGCAGGTGTATCACTCACAATAGCATGCTGATAACTGCCTAGCAGCTGCAGGTCTTGTGAAGTTCCCCCAACTTTTCTGATCCAAACAACATTGATAAAATAGCATTTTCTATGCTCATAATAATGCGTCTTAGAGAGTTCCTGGTCACAATGCTCACAGGCGCGCCGATGTCTTTATCTCTATGGTTTAGGGATATCCATTTTGGATGTAGCTGAGCAGAAATTTGACTGTTGTAGCATCCAAATGTTTGCTTACGTCCTAGAAATACCTTGCCGACATCATTGCGTCAGAGGAGGTGTCCAATCACATGCGTGGTCGCACTCTCAGAATTTCTTGCGAGACAGGAGCATATAAGTTCAGCGGTGTTTACAAACAGTTTCATTTTCAGCTGTGGATTCTTTCCTGCTAAGCTTTAACTTTGTTCATACAATGGCTGGACGTCATCTTCAGTTCACCCCAGAAGGCACTCCTCTGCGACGAGTGGACGGCCTGGCTGCAGAGCGACCATATCCAGAAAGTTCATACAATGACTTAGAGAAGAAACTGCTGAGTGCCTTCAGTGGATTAACTTGGCAGGCCACGCAATTGGCGGCTGACTTAAAAGGAGAAATGGCCGAGATAAAAGCCAGACTGCTTGCTCTGGAGGAGCAGCCCCAACTGAACTGCAGCTGTGGAGAAGACCAGAAGAGGAAGAGACGGGTGCATAACCCAAAAGTTGCAGTAAGTAACATTGGCATTTGATACTACATTGTGCAGTTTTTAGGCCGCCAAACCTTTATTATTCTTATTGCACTATGTTCCGAACATTTGGTAACCGTTCATGTTACATTTAGCATTACAATGCATTTTTGTATTTTAAAGGAAATGGTGCACCGTCTGCACAACAGTGACGGAAATGACAGGCAATATAAACCTGAGCAGGAGGAAGTTAATAAAATACACAAAAATACCCAGGATATATTCTGCAGAATATAAGTAAATGTAAATGTTGCATGACCTGTTTGTACTTTTTGTGTTTTACAGACTGAACTCGTCCAACAACGAAGTGGTGACGTCACATTTGATGGCCACTTTAACTGGGAGTCCACACATGGATGGTGTGGACAGAGGAGTCCTTTTATGTAAGTTTTTTTTTACTTAACCCCTTTCTGTTGTTTCTTGTTGTTGTTGTTTTTACTTTCCTGAAGCCTGTCTTAATTATTTCAAACAAATATATATATTTTCTTCCAGCGGCCTGTAAAACATATTATGAGACGGTGCAGAGGAATATATATATATATACGTGTGTGTGTATGTGTATGTGTGTGTGTGTGTGTGTGTGTGTGTGTGTTTGTATGGTGCACAGATGACCAATAACAGCAGAGTTACCATCCAATCGCATGATCACTCACTCATGTGATTGGAGTTGCTATCCAATCACATGAGGGTTTCCTTTTAAAATGCCTGTGGAATCATCCAATGGTTGCTTGTGAAGCCAGCAGGCCAGCCTGAGTAGATCAACGTCAGTAGTATTCATGTGCTAAGTAGAGTTATTTGCACCCTCGCGAAGGTGCGAATACCCACACCCCCCACCAACAGACGGTCCGTTTCCGACGATATTCGGAGCGGGCAAAATTCCCCGTAAACTAGCCGTTAATGGCCGATAATCAAAGAACGTTGTGGGGGTTTACTGGTCGTTAATGTGGTATTTCATGCGGTGCTTGTTGGCCAGTCTGCACAGTTGGGTCGGCGGGCCCCACAGACAGATTAGTCACTTGAGCCCGCAACTCCTCTACCAGGGATTTTCCCAACACTGACACCTGATTTTTGAGGTCTTGTTGGAGTTCTGCCCGCAGAGATTCCCACAGTACCAAAAGGGGGCTCCAGGAGACGGGTGGGTGGAGCTGGGGGAGCCTGCTGTGTCTGCTGCGTAGGCGGGGCCGGCCACTGATTCGATGGAGGCCTGAACGTGCAAGCATGGCAGGCCCAAGTCTCCATTTCATCCTCAGTGTGCTCCTTTTCGAGTGCTTTCGCCTCTTTGCAAATAGCAGGGAAGGTGATCTCTTCTGTGTGACGAAGTAGCCTTTTCAACTCCTGTTTCACGTGACTTTCCTGTAGTCCTCTGATGAACTGAGTGCATAGCAGCTCGTCCTCCACCGCGACAGCGATGCTCCTCCAGAGCGTCTCAAGGCTGGCGGCTGCTGAGGACAAACAAGACGGAAAATCAACAACAATCCCGTCACCAACGGGGCTTCACTCACACACACTACAGAAAGTGGCATTTCGACTTTCCTCCACACAGGAAGTAGTGAGCATTGTAAGAGGGTCTTTCGGGCCTCCCCACGATTGCCCCGGCTGGTTGGTGTCCGTCTTTCGTCTGGTAATTTCCTCCACACAAGGCGATGGCCTTGCCTTCCAGCATTGAGGGCACTGTCTCTGGGCTAAGTGACCACATCCTCATCACCTGTGACCTGAAAATGCCCGCCCCCCCACCCCTATGAAACGCATAATTCTTTTCAGGAATCTAAAATCTGTGGACACAACCCTACTCTCCAGTGCCATGTCAAATCTCCCAACCACTGACTCTGTTGCTACCTTCAACTCATACTTGGTCTCTGTTCTAGATGAAGTAGCCCAATTAAAGGAACACACAGTGTCCTTTTTCAAATCCTCTCCCTGGTATAAAAAAGAGCTCTGCTCACTTAAGTGAAAGGCAGAAAACTCAAATGCCAGTATAAGACACAGTCCAACAGTCCATGTCCAGATGTTCCAACAGCATAAAAAGGATTACAAAGCCACTCTAGTCTCTGCCCAGTCATCCTACTACTCAACTCTCAATAGTAGCAGGGACTCACGAGTCCTGTTCTCTACAGTGAACCAGTTCCTCCGACCTGCCAGCACTGCTGTTACCTCCTCCACTGAGCATGCAACAACTTCCTTCATTATTTCCAGAGCAAAATTGACTCCATCAATAACACTATTCTCTCCATGCCACCCACTGCTCTGGAGCTGCGATCTCCTGTTCTCCCAGTCACTGGTCTCTCCACCTTTGCTCCTACCAACACAGCTGCTGTGTCTGAATTGGTTCACCAGATGAGGAACACCACCTGCTCTCTTGACCATCTCCCAGCATCTCTGGTCAAGATCTGCCTACCTGCTCTGGTGCCTTCCATCACAGCCATTGTCGATACATCTCTCAGCACCAGGATTGTTCTAGATCAGTGGTCCCCAAACTTTTTCCAGTGAGGGCCACATGACTTTTCCCTTCTCTGATGGGGGCCAGGGTCAGTTTGAAACAGAAAAAGTGTGACGATCGCAGGGGTGCCTAAATGTAAACATTTATTGTTTCCCAGGAAGCCACACATAACCAAATATTTATAACCCAATCCGAGATCAAATAATCCTCTCTGGGTTCTTCACAGAAAAAAATAAATCAGGAAATATATAATAACACTATTTATGAAATCAATAAAAATCAAATAACCCTCTCTGGGTTCTTCACAGAAAAAAAAGTCAGGAAATATATAGTAACAGTATTTAGCAAATCAATAATAACCAAATTACTCTCTGTGGGTTCTTCACAGAAAGAAAGTTTCTGCTGTGCCATGCACAATCATAGGTAAAAGTTCAGCTTCAGTTGTTAGAGCAGAATCTCTTAAATGACTCATATGAGCAGTCTCTCAAAGTTTTTGTGTTTTTTCCTTATAATCCAGTTTTGTAGGTTCCAGTAGGTTTGCCTAGTAGACACCACTGTTTGCTCTCTGATCAACTTCCCCCTGAAAACCACAAAGCAAACAGGCTGAGAAACCGAACTAAGTGAGACCCCATTCTTCCAACTCCCGGTTCATGCGTCCTATATGACCCCGAGACGCGCCCAACATACTAGGAGCCCCGTCAGTCGTGATGCTGGCAAGCTTTGCCCAGTCCAGATCCAACTCTTCCATGATTTGACATACTTTGTCAAAAATATCCTCCCCCGTCGTAGTGCCTTTCAGACTTTTGAGGGCTGCCAGCTCCTCGCACATCTCAAAGTTTGTGCTAACTCCACGAATAAAAATAAGAAGCTGCGCTGTGTCCTGCACGTCCGTGCTCTCATCCAGTGCTAATGAAAAAAAGTCAAATTCTTTTGTCTTCTGCTGCAGCTGGGCATATACATTACCCCCGATTTCTTCAACGCGTCTGGTGATTGTACTCGCCGACAGACTCACGGCATTAAAGACATCTTTCTTCTCGGGACACACCTCTTCAACGACAACATTCAAACATTTCTTGACAAACTCTCCCTCAGTGAAAGGTTTACCGCAGCTTGCTATCAGTTGAGCAACACGGACGCTGGCCCGAACTGATGATTGGTTCAGCTGAGTTTGGCGTACAAATGTAGTCTGCTGAGCTAACAGTCCACTTTTTAGCTTTGAGAGTTTGTCTGCTCGCATTTGGCCTTGCAAGCTATCATACTTATCTTTGTGACGGGATTCATAATGCCAGTGCAGATTGTATTCTTTGAATACCGCGACCATCTCTTGACAGATGAGACAAACAGCCTGAGGTCATAGTAGCAACATTTTTTTTAGCTTGGCTCACAATTCAATTCAAATAAGCTTTATTGACGTGAGGAAACATTTCCAGGGATTCAGTCAGGCAGGCCCACTTCACCCCAGTGTTTTATGCTGGCACTAGTCTCGATCGCGTGGCCAGGCTAAAAAAATAATAATGTGGGGAAAAAAAATAATGGGTCTCTGGTATTGTTCAGGGGGCCGGATCAAATGTGGAGGCGGGCCGTGTCCGGCCCCCGGGCCGTAGTTTGGGGACCACTCTTCTAGATGATCTCAAACACGCAGCTGTCACTCCTGTTCTCAAAAAAGTAGGTGCCAACCCATCCGAGTTGTCAAACGTCAGGCCCATGTCCAACCTCTCCTTCCTGGCCAAAGTCCTAGAACATGTTGTCTCCAGCCAACTTCAACAGCACCTGGCCGACCAAGATCTTCTGGAACCCCTCCAGTCTGGTTTCAGAGCAAGACACAGCACTGAGACAGCCTTAGTTAGGGTCACTAATGACCTGCTATTGTCTGCTGATTCTGGTGCTAACTCCATCTTGATCCTCCTGGACCTGAGTGCAGCATTTGATACAGTCAACCACAACATCCTTCTTGACCAAATGAAGAACCTCCATGGCCTTACTGCTTACGACTGGTGTCGCTCCTACTTCTCTAGCTGCTCCCACCATGTCACCATTGGGCTCAGTATGTCGGAAAGTATGGAGATATGCCAAGGTGTTCTTGGCCTTCTTGTGGGGGCAATGAACACGACCATCAATCGGCTGCAGTACGTTCAAAATTGTGCTGTAAGGCTTCTCACTCACACCTCTCCCCATGAGCATATCTCCCCTGTTCACTGGCTCCCTATCTGCCAACGAATTAACTACAAGGTCACAAGGCCAAGCCATCCACTCCACCAGTCCTTCCTACCTATCAGAACTCATCACTGGGCCTTCAGCTGCACTGCACCTGTGCTCTGGAACAATCTCTCCACCTCTGTTAGAGAGGCCAAGTCCATTTCCTCCTTCAAGTCTCTCCTCAAAACCCACATTTTTAAAATTGCCAACAAGGACCTCCTATGAGGTCCCCCCCCCCCCCAATAGCTCTTTTCGTTTTTTTTTTTACTTTTTTCCTCTTGTTGTTGTTAAGCGCATTGGGTCCTAGAAATGTGCTATACAAGACAGATTTATTATTATTATTATTATTATTATTATTATTATTATTATTATTATTATTATTATTATTCATTCATTCATCTTCTATACCGACTATCCCTTTCGGGGTTGCGGGGGGGCTGGGGTCTATCCCAGCTGTCAATGGGCTAGAGGCAGGGTACACCCTGAACTGGTCGCCAGTCGATTGCAGGGCAACATATAGAGACAGACAACCATTCACGCTCACACTCACACCTTCACACAAAAAGGCCCTGCCCGACCCGGGGATCAAAATGACGACCTTCTTGCTGTGAGGCACGTGCACTTTTCTGATGTAGCGTAGAAGTTTCTCAAAATATGAAATAATGTTGGGCGCCAGACAGGAGAATAATCAAAAAATCAACCTGCCAATATTTTAAAACAAATACTACTAGAAATTTGAGAAATAACCCAGCAGCTGGCTTCTTAGCTACAAAACCACATAATAAAAACACACCCAATCGATGCAGTTAGTAAGATTTCTTATATTCAAATTCAAATATTAATCAAAACATTTCAGGTCAATAATGTGTGTGTGTGTGTGTGTGTGTGTGTGTGTGTGTGTGTATTTTGTGTCTCTCCGTTCAGTTCAGAAGGATGAATGTGTGTTTGGGGAGAGAGTGAATGTAATTCAGTTCAGGGGGATGCATGTTAAGAGAAGCCAGGAGAGTTTCAGGACAAGGGGAATAACCTGCTTGAAGTTCATCACCCAACTCAGTAATCTTTTGTGTACTTTTCTCCACACAGTAAACCCCATAACTTTTTCAGAGTTAAAGGTGAACACTTCTTTTCTTCAACCATTAAAACTGAATTACATAATAATATTTTTGTGGATATTTTCAACTGGCCATCGTAACTCTCAATTTCCTTATTAACCAAGAAGTTTTGCCATACGGCCGCTCCTCGTCTGTTACTGACGCCAAAGGGCTTCCTGCTCCTGAAGCATCTCTGTCCAACACTGGCTCTCCACCGTGATTCAATTGGTTCCCCCGTTGGACCACAACACAGATCAGAACCAACAGTCCGGGGCCCCCCCTTCCTTTGTGGCAGTTCGGGACAGTCAGTCATCAGAGCACCGAGTTGGTGTCCTAGGCTATAACAATCTCAGTTTTCATTAGACTCGCTTAGTCATTCATTACAGAAATTAACACTACATTTGTGTCCACATTTTTCCTCAAAACTACTCACTAGTGCCAAACTCATTCTGTTTATTATTTTGCTATAGCTTCTTTATCCAGTTGTTTGTGTTACATCATATAATCCATATTATTTGTAATATCATTCATTATTCCTATCAATTCTCATTATTGTGTCAAATAAACAATACTTTGCATTTAAGTTGTTGTCAGACAGTGTCCTTTTGAGCTGGAAATAGACGATCACTGTGTGATCTGCTTATGCTTCAGATGATGAGATTGATCTCCTATTAATTCATTAATTATTATTAAATCAGCATTAAAAGAAAAGAATAAAATCCTTCTGAGCTGAAGAAGGTTGGTGCCCCTTTTTATATTAACAAGTGCAAACATTAAATCCAAAGGTTTAGTGACCTGATTCCCCTTCATCAGAGTGGTAGCTGTTCTCTCTTAGCGGTCCGACCAAGACAACAAGTTGCACTCCTTTTTTTCCAGAAGACGGAGAGGAACTATGCCTTGGACAACTGGGAGCTTCTGGCCGTGAAGTTGGCACTGGAGGAGTGGCATCATTGGCTGGAGGGGGCAGAGTCAGCTAAACGACGGAATTCCCAGCAGGCCAGATGGGCTTTGCTTAGCAGGTTTAATTTCTCTTTGACTTACAGCCCAGGTTTGTGCAATATTAAACCTGATGCTTTGTCTCGACAGTTCTCTGACTCTTCTGAGGATTCTGACCCTGAGACCATCCTCTCTGCGTCCTGTGTTGTGGGTGCTGTTACCTGGGACAGGCAGCCATCCAGAAGGCCCTGCGGACTAATCCAGACCCAGGTAACGGTCCCGCTCATAAATAATTTGTGCCAGAGAGTGTGCGTGCCCAGGTTCTTCAGTGGGGGCATTCCTCCCGTGTGGCCTGTCAGGCCGGGGCAGTCCGCACTTACACTCTTCTTAAGACATGCTTCTGGTGGCCGAGTATGGAGGTGCACGTCCAGGCTTGCATGGCTGCATGCACAGTGTGTGCACAAGGAAAGGCATCACATCAGCCCCCCTCCGGCCTTCTTCGACCTCTCCCTGTTCCCAGTCGACCATGGTCTCACATCGCCCTGGACTTCGTGACCGGTTTGCCCACGTCTGCAGGTAATGACACTATTATGTTTTCCAAGTCTGTACACTACTTAGATTACCGTCTGCTTCTGGACATTGTGTCAGAGCGTCTGGCTCTCAGCATGAAACATTCCTTTAAAGAAATTAGTTTCTCGTTTTATTGGCCCTTTTGTTGTTGAGAAATTAATCCCAGTGCTGTTCGTCTTAAGTTAGGGGTAACAGTAAGGGGTACTGTGGAGGTTTGGGTTTTTTTGGTATTGTTCTTTTGTGTTTCTGGTGTCATATTAACTCTTTATTTTGTGCAGGTTTGAAAGTGTAGCGGGCAGGTGTGTTTAGCGGCAGACAGTACAGCTGATTGGCATCTTGTGCTTTTGTGTTTAGTGGTTTTTATCTCTTGTGGAGAAATTTTGGTTATTCAGTTCGTTGTTAGTTAATAAAACTGTTAAATGGCTATGTTTTGTCCTCTGTACCTTGGCATTTGAGTCGTTCTTGTTAAAGTGGTCTTCAGACCTAACATTCTTTCAGAGTTGGTGGTCTTTATGTCTCTCACTCTCTCTCTTTCTCTCTCTGCAGCAAGCAGCTTCACACACACCACTTAGTTGGATGTACTATTTCAGCAGGTTTGCAGTAGGCTCAGGCTCTTGGATAGAAAAATGTATTGCAGGGGCAAAAGGGATGGGATGAGAACCCAAGAGAAACTGTCAGGGATAACTGGAGATGTGGGGACTGGACTGGTTGTGTCTGCAGGAGCAAGGTTAGGGTTGAGCTGAGCCAAAAGTCCAGACAGTGAGCTGGAGTAGCTAGTAGCGGCAGTACAGGGCTGAGGAATTGGGCTGACGAAATGAAGACCTGGACACACAGACAGAGCAGGTGAAATTGCAGGAAGAGGAGAAACAGGATTAGACAGCGGAAAATAGGCAATGGGCAAATATTAACTGCAGACGGTTTGAAAGAAAGCCTGACTAAGTGGGTACTAGGTGATCAGGTGATCTTGCCAGATGGATGTGGCAGACCTGAGTCTTTGTAGGAGTCTTGATTACATTACAAGATGCATCTGAAAGTCTGTAGTCTTGCTCTGGCACATGTGTCTCTACTCGGGCAATCACACACCACAAACATACACACTGAGAGAGAGAGAGAGAGAGAGAGAGAGAGAGAGAGAGAGAGATGAAGGGAGAAGCTCTGAGGGAGACAAGAGGTTACTGCTGTTCAGATGATGTTCCAGGAGCAGATGGTTTCTTTCGTAAAGAATGAATAATGTTTATTACAAATTTGATTCTTCTATGTTTAAATGCTTGGGTGAAAAATAGGTTTGTGTCAGCTACAACGAACTGGTGATCCATGCTTCATAAAACTATCATACACTTAATTTCTTTATGAAAGGAAACACTCCATGTTAGTTCAGGGGTTTGTTGTCCCTGCCTCCAAAGTTGAATGCATGTTGAATCAAATCTTGATTAGCATACCTGACATGCAAGATCGCAGCAAATGGAAGATTATGAGGACACATAGGAATTATGAGGAAAATGGTAAAGATCAGAGTCAGACAAACCTTTTACATAAGGGTAAGTAACTTAGTTTTATTGTCATTTATTGTAATGCTGAACCAAACAGCAAGACAGGTTTTCAAGTATTTGTGCCTAATTCCCGGAGTCCTAAACATACCGTATGATACATTTCACGCCAGTGCTCCTGGTGTGGCACTATTTGTCTTACACTGTTGTACTGGGGACTGAAATACTGAACTATTGGGTTAGACATTAGAGACCCAACGTATCATTACTGTAAAAGTGTTATACTTTCATATCCAGAAAAATGATGATCCAATACTTGTTTCAATAAAATAGAGTTTGCAGCCTTCGTTATTAGTTGAGCAGCATCATGCAGATTTCACCGCAGAGAGGTATCGCCCTGCTTCACATTTATCATTATAGCTGGAGGTGGTGCAGTATACATACAGACCGCCTATTGTGTGCATACTATATGTGTATTTGTGTGACCAGATAGAGTGAGCAGGCATATGGATAGAAGAGTTGTATTTTTTTGTGTATGTGCTTTAATGGGTGTAGGTAGGTGGCGTGTGTGTGTGTGTGTGTGTGTGTGTGTGTGTGTGTGTGTCCTCTAAACACCAATGAAAAGAGTTTGTCCTTCATGCGAGGCAGACAGGGACAAAATTGAATCTTTCCCATTCGTTCCCACTGAATGTTTGAATAGAGTAATATGCTTCAAGCTTTCTTTCTCTCTCCTCAACAGTACACCAAACAAAGGACTGCTTTCAGTCCTTAATTGAAATGCTGGGTTGCGTAAAAGGAGACACACACACACATGTACACCCACAAAATGTGGTTCAAGATACGAAAAGTATGCAACAGACATTCAGTACACACACATTCAACACATATTCAATACACTTGCACACACATAAATAAGGACACCAAGTATCCTGCAGATGTGAGATACACACAACTCCTTATTGGCCGTACATCTGTCATTGTAAGGAACCTCTGCTGACTGCATTCATTTCCACAAGCCTCCTTCTGCCCTGTTTCTGACCTGTTCAAATCAGTTTTGAATTCTCGTATTTTCCGTCCATACACTTTCTCACATTTTATATAAAATCTGCCCCTTGATGCAGCCCATTCTCTCTTTCTCCAGCCTTCACTCTTTTCTTCCCTTCCTTCCTCTCTTCATCCTCACCCCTCTGATACTTCCCTTCCTGTCTCCTCATTATCCTCTCCTGCCACGGTGGACATCAAGCAGCAACGGCATAAAAATGGAGTGAGGACACAGTTGGTGCACCTCCCCTCCTCTTCATCTGTCTTTTCCTCATCCTCCTCCATCTCCTGTCCCCTCTTCCTCCTTCACTTTCTCTTTTTTAAGGATTTTAAAGGGATCGCTTACTGTGCCCCTTTGGTTTCAATGTGGCATTCTACTGATGCTAACAAGCCATTTTTAAGGAAAGTGAAACTTTTTCTTCACACAATATGACAAGTGTCTGGTGAAGAAAAATATCCAGGCAAAATTCAAAATGCCAAGGTGTAACTTTAAGACGACAAGGCTAAATTGGCTATTATTTTTCCTTCCTGTCTGTGCTGTCCTGTCTTGTCTTTCCCTCTCTACTTCTCTCCTGACTCCCGGTCATACTCTTTATTAATGAATATAGGCACCCACACATATCTCTTTATTTATGGCTGTGTGTATATGTATGTGTTTGTGTGGACTCAAACTTTACATCTTAATCAGTGACAGTCTAGAGGTATTCTTTAGTATTCAAATGCTGGTAAAAACATCCATCCATCTGTTAATTGTACAGTATCTTAGAGAAACACTCAGAATGCACTTATTGCATTGTACTATTAAACTGTAATTTCTGTGCTACACATCACCATGTCCCATCATACACGGTTTGCCCTGCTTTAGACTAAAACTTTTAGTAAAACAAAACACCCCATTGGTGCGTCCTTGCACTGATTGCCCAGAAGTACTGGTGCAGTCACAAGTGGAGCAGGGTGACATATTTGTTAGTGACTGGTCTAGAGGAGGGACTGAATTATTTGTTTGTGTAAGTGTGACATTTTACTGCAGTATTATTTTTTTTTGTCTATTTAATGCTGTCTCTTTCTGTTTGTGTCTCTCTAGACTCAGTAAGTGCAGTTATGGATAAAATAAATACTTCACACAAAATCAAATGCAGCAGATAGATGTATACATTTCCATTCCTACCACCCAAATTTTGCACCTCCAAACAGGAATGCCTTAAAATATGTGTTGCAGAAGCCAGAACACACAATTTTCAGAGGTTTCGCTTTTCCTCCTGGCACGAAACCTTGTTGCAGTACTTCAGTAAAAAAAAAAAAAAAAAAAAAAATCGATTTGACTGTTCACTGTCTTAAAAAGGACCTTAAGTCCTTGGGGGATATTCCCCAAAATATCTTAGTAAGATGTTGGTCCACCTTGAGCCTCCAGAGCAAATTTGGGCTCTATAACATAGATTCTCTAAGTCTTTTTCTAAACTCTACTGGAGTGCTGTCCAACATATTGCTCCAAAATCTCCCACATTGTATCCATTTGAAGGCTGTAACGTAATATTCAGAGTATGTTCACATTCATCAAACTATCTAGTGATCTGTTGTGCCCAATATAGAAGAATCTGAATTTCTTATACTTCGTCATCCATTCATTCAGGTTTTTCCTTCAGTTTGCCACCCATCTATATGTGCAAATAAACCATATGTATTTTAAGAGAACACATCCTCATACTGGCCTCCGCACCTTTAACGCTTGACAATTTGATATTTGGCCTCAACAGTGCTGTGTCAGTTTTAGAAGTCACAAAGAGCAAACAGAGGGATGACAGCTAACCCACAGTGGGGAGAAGAAGAGAGAATCTGTCTATAAGAATATGAAAGCTGCTGTCGAAAGGAGAGGAGAAGAGAAAAAGGGAAGGAGAGGAGAGAGGCACAAAATTTTCACAGGGAGCAGATGGGTGAAAGAGGGAATAATGTTTTATTATACCAGTCTACACCGGTTTAAAACCAGTCTAACAAGATTTTATCTCAACAAAATACTTGTATTAGAGTACTGTATATTCCCCCGTATTTTGCATCTTATATTCTATGTTACAGTGTCATTATTATCTTTACTTCAGATACCTATTTAGCATGTGAACAATCATACAAAACTGAAACAAAAAAAATCATTAGTAACTGACGAAGCTTATTGTGCTGCAGCCAATTGGCCTGTCTCTCCTCTGACACTGTCAAATTACTTTACAATCAGATTGCTGGCTGTGACTCTATTTCTATGCCTGTCTACATGTAACTAAAGTATTAAGTGAATTTTCTGGGAGAAGAAGAGGCTCAGCTTCATTCCAACATCACAAATCATTCTTAATTATTATCCCGCAGATCCACAACAAAAAGAAAATATTGTAATGAGGCGCTTTGTTGCTTTCCTCTACACATTGCAGCGGAGGTGAACACTCATTTTTCAGTTTCGTATTTGCATACATTTTCTTTTTCTTTCTGCCAAAAGTGATAAAGTGCATGCAGCGGGGGGGGGGGGTAGCTACCAGAGGGGAAAAGTAAAGTAAGTTTAAAATAATAAAGAATATGGACGATCTGCATAGACTGTCTGCAAAGGGACAAAAATAGGTGGGCAAAAAAAGTGGTTGGTCCATGAGTGGAAGCAGTGACACACAAGCAGCAAGACAAAGAGGAAAAACCAAAGACTGTTTGTCTTTGGTTGTGTTGGAGAAAGAACATCAGGTCTGATTTTAACCAATATAATGAAGAGAGAGAGGAGAATTGAGGGGAGAGGCAGAGATAATGTGAGTGGGACAAATAATAAACAGTGAACGCTGCAAGCAGGAGGCTATAATGGACTTTTGAGTGCCTAGATCGAGAGATAGATTTATGACGAGAGAGGGATGAGTGCAGGAAAATACAGCGATAGCATGATAGAGTGATAAGTGGAAGGGGTAAATTGAGGCTCTGACTGTTCTGTTTTTACAAAGCCTGTCATAAAAATAGTGTTTAAATTTAATAGGTGGCTGTAGGAGGACACACACAACCTGATACACTTTTCTCTTGGCACAGGATACATGCTCTAATCTCAGACAACTAAGGGTATCTATGATGTATTTGACATAGATCAATGCATTTTTAAATGAGAGGATGTGACCACGTTGACATGTGAGCATTTAAAAAAAAAAAAAAAAAAGCTGCAATTAGTGCTAAAGGCTGAAACTGTTACTGGTGGAATAAAATTACCAATATAACACAAGGTATAAAAAATATTGGAAAAATAATAGAAAAACATGTGATGTTAATTGAGAGAAGACATGATTTAAAAAAAAAATGAAAGAAAGACACATAATTCATGTGGAGTCACACTTCAGCCCATTGTCACCATGAACACTAACTAGAAAAAAGAATGGACAACAACAGAAACACAAAAGTATCCATCTTTGATATGAAAATAACACTTTAAATAATCTACATTTTCTAAATCAGTGTCTGCAGCTTTCGCAGCACTTCTGTGGAATCTTAGAAGTTCTTTGTGTGAAAGGTAGGCATTTCAAGTGCCGCTTCTGCAGGTTAAATAACACTTCAGATAGACTGACAAACAGGCAGAAAAAAAACACACAAACACCCTCAGTATACAACAAATCTCAGCCAATCTTGAATTATCTGTCACCCACAAAAGCTCAAAGGCAGAAAACACCCGTCCCACCCCTTCTCATAAACATTTACATGTAGTACACACACATACAGACACACTCAGAGAGGCACACGGAGTGAGAGTTTGGCCTTGACTGGTGCAGTCATAGCTGGCTGTGGACAAACAGAGATATATGAGAGAAGTGAGTTGAGTGGAGAACAACATTCATCTACAACCCATTTCCTTTAGTATGCAAAGACACCTACCAACAGAAAGATATGGTGTAGAACTCTTTATATTTCTTCCTCACTGTCAGCTCAATCCACTGTATAGGCTGTTATGTAAGGAATACAGCCAATTAGAGCATATCAGCACTTCTACAGTAGATTTACTTCATTGCATCTCTTAATATTTCGATAGTATGTGTGTTGCACCTCCACCACTCACTATCAGTGGTCAGTGTATGAGTGATTACTGCTTGTGTAGAAACAGTTTCAGGTTCTCCACAGACTTAGCACTACAGACAATAAGGTGGACTGTCATTAGAGTGGGAGGTGGAGGAAGAAATCCTCCAAACAGTGTGAGTAAGAATGAAACAACGAATCCTGGCTAATTTCACTCTGTGTGAATGTGTGATTTTATACTTCTTACACAAAAAATAAAATAAAAAATTACCCAGTCTTTTGTCCCTTATTAGAGTCCATCTTGTGGTGGTTTGTGGTATGTCTGTATTTTGTGTTCTGTGGAGTTGTGTGGGATTTGTTTTTTCGTTTGTCCTCTTACAGCAGAGGTTGGGCGTGTGTTGGGAGCTGGCCCTGACACAGCTGCTCCCAATCACAATCACGGACGGGATAAAGACAGCAAACAGAGACGGACTCGTTGCCAGATTATTTCCGCCACTCAGCGAGGGTCCACCCAGTGTCCCTGCCGCCTCACCACTCAACCTCACTTCGCCACCAGCCTCAAGCCCACAACTGCCACCACAGTGTTTTTTACCAGTGTCTCACAACCACGTGTCATCCTGCCCAACCAGTATTCATCCACCTGTACACTGATCGTAGCTCTCCGGATCACTCATCACCCCTGGATCCGATGCCTTCCTTGCTGCTCACAGAAATCTCTCTCCTAACCACTCATCTGTGTATCTGGAAACCCTATTGTTGCAATAAATGGTTAACCGGTCACTCTCCTTCTGAGTCTGTGTTTGAGTCCTAAGATTATCCTACAGATTATTCTGTTATGTTCAGTGGTACAGAATAATCTGGCCAAATATGGATTCAGCAGACTCGGACCAAATTCGCCAAGCCCTTAGCAGTCAGAGTGCTGTAGTAGAACGTCACGAACAACTGTTGAGAGAGGTGATGGGCACTCTCTAGGGCTTGAATACCAGTGTCAGTCTTATTAAAACCCACTTATCCCAGCTCTCTCCTCAGATGGCGTCTCCATCGGCTTCAGCTTCCCAAAATTTTCCGGTGCAGCCCACCACCCCTTCCCTCATCACCACCCTCCAGAGAACCCTTTGTACCTCCTCCCGAGCATTATGCCAGGGACCTGGGGTCCTGTAGCCATTTTTTGCCACAGTATTCTTTAGTTTTTGATCAACAGCTAAGATAGCTTATGTAATTAATTTATTACGAGGGAAAGCAGGACAGTGGTCAACAGCTCTGTGGGAGAGTAAATCCTGGGTGTTATATTCTTTTGATGACTTTAGTTCTGAACTCGGCAAGGTTTTTGATCACCCCATGTGCGGTCAGGAGGCAGTGAAGTGGCTGCTGTCGATCCGGCAGGGCGCTGCTTCGACCGGCTCATTCTCCTGGGATTTTCGTATCCTAGCTGCTGGAAGCAGTTTAAACGAAAAGGGTCTTGTGACCATGTTTGTAAATGGTTTATCTAAGGAATTCAGGAATTCATTTCATTAGTCATCAGACTAGACAATAGATTGAGGGAGAGAGCCAGGGAGAAATCAGGCAAGTTGAAACTATCCCTACTGCTCAACTCAAGTCTGGTCTTCAGTCTTCTTCCATTCCAGGAACCCTTTTGCACAGACAGACTGGAGTTCACCCTGCAGGAGAGGGGGAACCCATGCAACTGGGCCGAGCACGTTTATCCCCCACTGAGAGACAACGGTGGGTACAGATGAGACTCTGCTTATACTGTGGACAAGCTGCACATTACATCTCCTCCTGCCTCTCCTCTAAGACACCAAAAGACATGGCTCACCAGAACCACTTCTCAACACAGCCCTCCTCCATGAGTAAGTTTACTGGACATCCTGCATTTTCACCATAGTCAAGCGCCGCTTACGGCGTTAGTGGACTCAGGGGCTGATGATAATTTTATCATTAGGGATTTAGTGGATAAACTCGGGATTCAGATGCCTAGTTTATCTCTTGAGGTCCTTGAGGATGCTAGTGCTCTCAATGGCAGATTAATTGCCACGGTAACCCACCGTACAGCCACCCTAACCCTAGTCTTGTCAGGTAACCACAGAGAGCAAATTCAGTTTCATGTTCTTCCCACTCCCACTTCTCCTGTGGTTCTTGGGGTTCCCTGGCTACATGTCCACAATCCCAACATTGACTGGCAAACCACTAAAATAATTAGCTGGAGTTCATTTTGTCATGCCCATTGTCTTCAGTCTGCCATTCCTATCTCTGATTCTGTTCCATTGGCCTCCCACGAGTTCTGTTCCATTGGCCTCCCACGAGTCCCAAGTCTTTAGAAAACATTTAGTCCTTTTCTTGCCACCCCATAGACCTTATGATATGGCCGTAGACCTCCTTCCCTGGACCAAACTGCCAGCCAGTAGGCTTTATAATATCTCTCGCCCCAAGAAGGGGCCAAAGAGAAATATCTCTCGGAGTCACTAGCGACTGGCATTACCCAACCGTCTTCATCCCCCTAGGAGCTGGGTTTTTCTTTGTGGAGAAGAAGGATAAGACACTCCACCCGAGCATTTACTTCTGTGGTCTCAATG
This sequence comes from Chaetodon auriga, assembly GCF_051107435.1. Taxonomy (NCBI): domain Eukaryota; kingdom Metazoa; phylum Chordata; class Actinopteri; order Chaetodontiformes; family Chaetodontidae; genus Chaetodon; species Chaetodon auriga. Next base: position 27,166,581 of record NC_135079.1, on the reverse strand, counting down.
AGATAACTGTCAAGAACAAATAGCCCTTGCCTCTCATAGATCCCTGCTTTGAGCTATTATGTAAAGCCACAGTCTTCACCAAGCTGGACCTCCGTAATGCATATCACCTTATCCCGATAAAGAATGGAGATGAACGGAACACAGCCTTTAACACACCTCTAGGCCATTTGGAATACCTGGTGATGACTTTTGGCTTGACAAACGCCCCCGCTGTTTTCCAGACTCTTATTAACAATGTGTTACAGGACATGATTAACAGATTTGTGTTAGACTACCTAGACAATATTCTATTTTTTTCCCAATCACAGGAGGAGCACACACTACAGGTTCAACAGGTTCTACAGCACCTCCTGGAAAATCGCTTGTATGTTAAGCCCAAAAAGTGTGAGTTCCATGGCAAATCTGTCAACTTTCTCGGATACGTTATTACACAGGGACAGCTGCAACCGGATCCTGCCAAAATAAAAGCAGTGGCGGAGTGGCCCAATCCTACTTCCCGTAAACAACTTCAGCACTTTCTAGGTTTTGCTAATTATTACTGGAGATTCATTCGTTACTAGAGAAAAGTAGCAACCCCTCTCACTAAACTCACCTCTGTACAAGACCCCTACCACTGGACTTTTGAGGCCGAAAGTGCCTTTCATAGGCTGAAAGACCTGTTCACCCAGGCTCCGGTGCTCCTCCACCCTGATCCCGAGCTGCAATTTGTGGTGGAGGTTAATGCCTCCAAGTCGGGTGTGGGAGTGGTCCTTTCACAACAGAGCCCCGATACTAACAAAATCCATCCTTGTGCAATCTATTCCAGACAATTATCCGCTGCCGAGGAGAATCATGACGTTGGAAACCGTGAGCTTCTGGCAGTGGTGTTGGCACTCCAGGAATGGCAGCATTGCCTGGAAGGCACAGCTCACCCATTCTTGGTCTGGAGTGATCACAAGAATTTGGCTTACATGCGGACAGTGAGTAGATTAAATTCCCAACAACACGGTGGGCCTTATTTCTAAATAGATTCAACTTCTCCCTATCCTACCGTCCAGGCTCACATAATGTTAAACCAGATGCTCTGTCCAGTCAGTTTTCTTCCGACTCTTCTGACACAGATCCTGAAACCATCTTGCCTCCATCCTGCATCATTGGGGCAGCTTTGTGAGAGATTGAGAGGGTGGTCAGAAAGGCACAGGAAAGTGAACTTGATCCTGGTAACGGGCCCATCAGCCACATGTTTGTTCCAAACTCTGTTCGTTCACAGGTTCTTCAGTGGGGACATTCATCTGAACTAACATGTCATCCTGGTATTCACAGCACTCTGAAATTTCTCCAGCAATCCTTCTGGTGGCCCACTATCACTCAGAACACTGAAGAGTTTGCGACAGCTTGTACGGTATGTGCCCGTAGTAAAGCCTCTCATGACCCTCCAGCTGGGTTGTTACACCCATTACCCATCCCTAGCAGACCATGGTCCCATATTGCAGTACATTTTGTCACTGGGTTACCCCCGTCTAATGGCCACACCGTAATCTTGACCTTTGACCCCTTGATCTGAACCCATACATTTTATTCCTCTGCCTAAACTCCCCTCTGCCTGAGAAACTACTAACATCTTGGTGGCCGAGATTTTTCGGGTGCACGGCATCCTGGTGGACATTGTGTCGGACCAAGGTCCCAAGTTTTCTTCACAAGTGTGGCAAGTTTTTTGTAAAGCTCTCGGTGCTTCCTCTAGTCTCACCTCTGGTTATCACCCCCAATCTAATGGTCAAACGGAAAGAGCAAACCAAGACCTGGAATCTGTACTTCGCTGCATCACGGCTCGTCATCTGGCATCCTGGAGCACACACCTTCCATGGATCGAATATGCTCACAACTCCCTCACCAGCTCCACCAGCAGTATGTCTCCATTCATGGCATCTAATGGTTTTCAGCCTCCTTTGCATCCCACATAGGAAAGGCAAGCCGCTGTTCCTTCAGTGGAGGCACATCTCAAATGAGTCCACAGTGTGTGGAGAGCGGTGAGGGTAGCCTTAACTTGCTCGTCACAGAGAAATCAGCACCTTATGGATAAACACATGACCCCTTCTCCTCAGTATCATCCAGGACAGCAAGTCTAGCTCTCCTTAAACTATTAATCCCTCTGCTGTCCGTTTAAGACTGTCGAAGTCTATGAAGGTACACCCCACCTTTCACGTGTCTTTGCTGAAGCCTGTTTCCTCCAGTGCACTGTGCACTACGGAACCGTGCACTACTGAACCCCCTCCACCCACCTGACTCATTGATGATCACCCTGCATAGACTGTCCAGAGAATCTTTGACATTAGACAGCGTGGGCATGGGTTTCAATACCTGGTGGACTGGAAGGATGTGATCCGAAGGAGAGGTCCTAGATTGGCAGGAGGCTTATTCTGGATCCTTACATGGTCTGGGAGTTTTATGATGAGTACCCGAACAAGCCTGGGGGAACGTCAGGAGATGTTCTTTAGAGGGGGGAGTACTGTGGTGATTTGTGGTACGTCTGTGTTTTCTGTGGAGTTGTGTGGGGCTTGTTTTTTCATTTTTCCTCTTTCGGCAGAGGTTGGGTGTGGTTTGGGGGCTGGCCCTGACAGAGCTGGTCCCAATCACAATCCCGGACGGGATAAAAACGGCAACCAGCGAAGGACTCATCGCTAGATTATTTCCGCCACTCAGTGAAGGTCCAAAATGCCATGCTTAGACAGAGAAAACAGGCTGCTGAAAGGTTAACAGTTTAATGGATATACTAAAGTGCAATAGGTGAATCCAGATGAGACTGGTTTTAGCTGGGATACATGAAAAACTGGATGTATCTTCATGGTGGAGGGGAGTTTCAGCTTTATGGCCATGGGGTTAATAATCGAGTCAACAGGGGGGGCCCAAGAAACAGGGAGCTAATTTTTTATTGAGTTTTGAAGTGAATATTTTTAGAAGAAACCCAAACTTTCTGACCTAGTTTGTACTCTGGAGACTCTCTGTGGTGGTAATCAGAAATCTACTGATTCTCCTCTGCCAATCAGAGTAAAGCCACACAAGCCTTTTTCCCGGTTCTCCAACAGATGGAGCTGAATGTATGGATCAGAGAACTCATCTTGGGCTGGGAACAGTGAGGGCAGGTACCCAATAGACACCTCAAATGGGGATAAGCTTGTGGCAGATCTAATTAGAGAATTGTGAGCATATTCTATCCATGGGTGATGAGTAGACCAGGAAGTGTGATTGGAGGCTGAAATGCACCTTAAGGCTGATTCCAGGTCCTGATTGGTCCTTTCAGACTAGCCATTGATCTGTGAATGGAAACCCGAGGACCCGAGGATTGTGGACCTCTGTCAGTAGCTTTATCTGCCGGAATGCCATGCAGACGGACCACATGCTGTACCAACATCTCTGCAGTCACTTTGGCAGAGAGGAGCTTGGGCAGAGCAACAAAGTGAGCAGCCTTCGAGAACTAACAATGGTTAAAATAACTGTTCCATCGGGAAGGGGATAGGCCAGTGAGGTAGTCCATGGCAATATGTGACCAGGGGTGGCACACAACAGGTAGCGCTCTAAGGAGACCAGCAGGTGCCTGATGTGAAGTCTTCCCCTGGGTGCAGACAGAACAGGCGACATACTGATGGGTGTCAGCACCTATCCTAGGCCACCAGTAGTGTTGCTTCAGTACCTTTAAGGTTCGATTGGCAATGGGTGGCAGGCAAACTGGGACATGTGGGCCCACTGCAGTACCTGGGAATGGACAGAATCAAGTACAAATAGACAGTTAGGAGGTCCATTACCTGGGTCTGGTTGGTGACATTGAGCTTTATCAACAGTAGACTCAATTTCCCATGTAACAGCTGCCACCACACATGAAGAAGGCAAGATGGGTTTATGCAGTATATGGCCATCCCTTCAATTCTTTTTGAAAAAGTTAGAATGTCATCCAGGTACACAAACATGAAGATGTTAATATAGGCTCTCAGAACATCATTGACTAAGTTTTGACCAGATGATGTGCATTTCTGAAATCTAGTTGAAAGAAAAAAAACAAAACAAAACTGTAGCTTCATCAGCTATCTCGCTATCAGAACTGAAGCATAATGTGTAAGTAATGTGTACATATCCTTCATAAAATGCATAAAAATAAAGTACTGAATTTATATGCTCTTTTGTGTTTTTATTTATGTAATGCAGGGATGTTCACAGCCTTTGAGTTTCAAACAGGTATCTGATTCTGACCATTTAATAGCAGTCATTTAATAGAAACTAGTTAATCCAGTCCTTGTTGCTCTGATATTTTCAAGTGGGTTTTTCAAGGTGATTTTAGGTGTGTCTAAATATAAGGGGTATGCAGACAGTAGTAAGGGTGGTGGGTGCAGGGCATGGTGCAGAAAATTTCCCTTTCTTTCAAATCCTAATGTTCCTAATGACAGGTATGGGAGAAGGTCACAGATATTTATTGTCTAGTTTAGCACCAGGGTTTTGGTCAGGCTCGGGTCACAGCCAGTAGAAATGGTACTAAGTGGATTCAGCAGGGTGTTTAACATCTCTGGAGCATCTACTTTTTGTCTCTTCAGTATCAATATTACACAAAACCAATGGTGGCAAAACGTGTAACAAAAAAAAAAGTGTATTTTCACTACTGTACTTACAACTCAAGTTGTTAAAGCAGGTTATTATTAGGACTTTTAAGGTGATTATTAAGTCTTTACAAACAATATATACGATAAGCTTATAAAATATATATGTAATAATAATAATAATAATAATAATAATAATAATAATAATACGGTCAGTGAAGATGGCACCGCGGACGGCTGCCTGGACCCCCTTACAGTTTGCCTACAGAGCCAACAGATCTGTAGACAATGCAGTCAACTGTTAGAACTTGACTCAGGGACGTGGACTCAGAAGCAAAACTCAAAGCCGGCAGTAAGGTTTAACAAAGATTTTACTAGGACCAAGGATCAAACAGGAGCAGGACGACATTGCCGATCTGCAACACTCTTCATCCTCGTGGCGGTTCGCAGCAGGGCCCTGCAACCTGCAGCCCAGATGCGGTGGCAGTGACGGACCATGGCATGCGCAGAAGGGACCATGACCTCACTCTCCGTTTCTGGAAACAATGGAGGCTGATACCCATATGCACATTGAAAAGGTGAGAGACCTGTAGCAGAGGTAGGAAGTGTGTTGTGGGCATATTCTACCCACGTGAGAAGCTTACTCCAGGAGGCCTGGTTTTGGGAGACTAAGCAGTGGAGACAAGTCTCCAGCTCCTGGTTGAGCCTCTCAGTCTGACTGTTAGATTGGGGGTGATAACCGGAACTGAGACTGACGGTGGCACCTAGGAGATGAGAGAACTCCTTCCAAAACCTGGTAACAAACTGTGGTCCGTGATCTGAGACAATGTCTCTGGGGAAACCATGGATCCTGAAAACCTGGTTCATCATAACCTCTGCCGTTTCTCTGGCAGAGGGGAGCTTGGGTAGAGCAAAGAAGTGAGCCATTTTAGAAAATCTGTCCACCACTGTCAGGACAGTGGTGTTACCTTCAGAACAGGGGAGACCGGTGACGAAGTCCATGGAGATATCCGACCAGTGTTGGTGTGGGAGAGGAAGACATTGGAGCAAACCCATCTGTGGTCTTGAGGAGGACTTGTTTTGTGTACAGACAGGCCGCCACGCACTTCTTGACGTCTTTTTCCATGGCAGGCCACCAGAGCCTCTGCTTAATGAAATACTCAGTTCTTTTTACCCCTGGATGACAGGTGAGGGCACAGGAACAAGCAACCGGTTTCGTGGGCAACCACTAGGTGCAGGGTTCACACCGAGAGCACGCTTCACCTCAGATTCTATTTGCCAAGTAACCCCTCCTACCACATGGTCAAGTGGTAGGATATGTTCAGGTTCCTTGGCCGCAGGCTCAGGGTCATACAGGCGGGACAGGGCATCAGGCTTGGTATTTTGAGATCCCGGTCTATAGGAAAAACCTATTAAAGTTACTAGTTAAACCTATTAAAAAAGAGGGACCACCTGGCCTGACGAGAGTTAAGTCTCTTGGCGTTCTTTAACTATTCAAGGTTTTTATGATCCGTCCAGATCAAAAAAGGCTGCTCAGCCCCCTCCAGCCAGTGCCTCCACTCCTCTAATGCAACTTTGATGGATAGAAGTTCTTTGTTGCCTACATCATAATTCTTCTCAGCAGGAGTCAACTTACGTGACAAGAAGGCACACGGGTGGAGCTTGTTGTCCTTGGCCAACTTCTGAGACAGAGTGGCTCCAATGCGATCATTCGAGGCGTCCACCTCCACCACAAACTGTCATTGCGGGTCAGGAACAGTGAGGATGGGAGCCGAGGTGAACCTTGCCTTCAGCTGCTGGAATGCTCGCTCTGCCTGAGGATTCCAAACAAACTGACCCTTGGAGGAGGTGAGAGCATGCAAAGGGGAAGCAATGGCACTAAAATTTCTCACAAACCTCCGGTAAAAGTTAGCAAACCCTAAAAACTGTTGCAGCTTTTTGTGGTTGGTGGGAGTGGGCCAATTGACAACAGCACTGACCTTGCTAGGGTCCATTTGGATCTGGTTTGCGGAGATGAAGAACCCTAGGAATGAGGTAGTGGTCACATGAAATTCACACTTCTCAGGTTTCACAAACAATGCCGGACATGCAGAACATGAGTCTGTCGGTTCAGTCTTGGTCTGGACATGGTTGATAGTAAGATTGGTGATGGTCTCATGTTCCTGGTCCACCTTATCAGTACTGGCTCCAAAACATGACTGGAGGCAGTCTAACCCCCACTCTGTTATCCTGCCAGACCTCCAGTCTATATGGGGATTATGTCTGATCAACCATGGGTAGCCTAAAATAAGTGGGTGCTATGCTGAGTTGAATACATGGAAACGTATGTTTTCTGTGTGTTTATCGTCAAAGGAAAGTATAACGGGTTCTGTGACATGGGTGATGTCAAATAATAATTTGCCATCTAGGGCCCTGGCTGTGATGGGCTGAGGCAAGATCTCAGTCTTAATGTCAAGTCGTTTCACCATACCCCAGTCCATAAGACTTTCCTCCACCCCTGAGTCAACCAGTGCCCCCCAAGTGTCAGTCTTGTCATGTGCAGTTACCTGGACCTGAGTCAGGGCACGAGAAGGGAAGTTGAGGCCAGAAGACCGGCTCGCCAGTGCCCTCCTCTTCACTTCGGGATTCATCTCTGATGGCAACGAGTCCGCCTACAGGTGGGAGGCTGACCATCTGGTGACCTGGTGCAACCAGAACAACCTAGAGCTCAGCGCTCTAAAGACAGTGGAGATGGTTGTGGACGACAGGAAGAATTCAGCCTCACCTGCCCCCATCACCCTCTGTGACTCCACTATTGACACTGTGGAGTCTTTCACCAAAGACAATGATGGTGCACTTCTACACAGCCATCATTGAGTCCATCCTCACCTCCTCCATCACCATCTGGTACGCTGCTGCCAACGCCAAGGACAAGGGCAGACTGCAGTGTGTCATTAGGTCTGCAGAGACGGTGGTTGGCTGCAATCTCCCATCTCTTCAGGACCTGTACACCTCCAGGACCTTGAGGCGTGCAAGAAATATTGTGGCTGATCCCTCTCACCCCGGACACAAACTTTTTGAGACACTCCCCTCTGGCCGGAGGATGCAGTCCATCAGGACCAAAACCTCACGCCACAAGAACAGTTTTTTCCCGTCTGCTGTCAACCTTATTAACAAGGCCCGGAACCCCCCCGACACTCTTCACACTCCACCTCTGCCTCATCTTGTCACATTGACATAGACACAACTCTATGTTACATTAACGCTCAGCTTGGACTTCTTTCTGAAAAAACAGACTGTGTTTCCAAAAAAAAAAACAAAAAAAAAAAAAAACAGACTTTTGTATATATATTTATATTGTTATATTTTTTACATTTTTAATAGCTTATTTTTAGTAGATGTGACATACACCAACTTCACCAAAACTAATTTCTCGTATGTGTAAAATCGTACTTGGCAATAAAGCCTTTTCTGATTCTGATTCTGATTCTGAATAATAACAATAATAATAATAATGGCTTTGTAAGGAGAGAAAAAGGATTTTAAATTGTATTCTTAATTTTACAGGCAGCCAATGCAGAGTGACTAATATCAGAGAAATATGATCTCTCTTCCTCGTTTTTATCAGAATGCGTGCTGCAGCATTCTGGAGTAACTGGAGAGTATTTAGCAACAAAGTTGGGCAGCCTGAAAGTAAGGAATTGCAATAATCCAACCTAGAAGTCACACATGTGTGGACTAGTTTTTCTGCATCGTTTTGAAACAGGATGCGCCTAATTTTTGCAATGTTACATAGGTGAAAAATAGCAAGTTTCTAAGGTGTTTAGGGCCTCATACTATAACGGCAGTTTTATCTGAATCTAGCAACAAAAAAACGCAGGTCATCCAGGTCTTTATGTATGTAAGACACACTTGGAGTGTAGTTAACTGATTGGGTTCTTCTGGCTTCACTGATAAATATAGCTGGGTATCATCTGCATAGCAATGAAAATTTATTGAGTGCTTCCTGATAATGTTCCCTGAAGGAAGCATATAAGAGGTGAATAGAATTGGTCCAAGCACAGAACCCTGCAGAACTCTGTGACTGGCTTTAACTGTTATGATTCAGGTAAATCAATAAATTAGCAGGACCCAAGAAGCAGATAAACAGTGAGAGAACCAAGGGAGCCGTAAAACAGACAATTTACAAACAATAACAAAGATACCAAAACACTACAAAAACCCTCAAATAACAGTGAACACAAAATCAGCCCAAGAAAACAAAACATTCACTACACCGTGGCAAGGGATAGGAAGAGAAAGACCCTAAACTATAATGAAACCAAACAAAAGACTCAGAACTATCACAAACAAAGACTAGGACAAGATCTGCACACAGGTGACTACGACAACGAGAGAGTACAGGGAAGCTATGGTCACAAGAATTACTGGAAAGTCTTGGCAACAAAGCTTTGACAATCTGGCAGTGTGCAGACTCTGCCACACTGCTTAAAACATGAGGAGAATCAGTGGAGATCAACCTCAGATGCACCGTCTGCTCGCCGCACCGCCAGGCCACACCCCCACTGCAGACATGGAGAGAAGGTTACAAAAAACACAACCACACAGAAAGAAAAACCAAATCATAATCACATAGACTCACTCACTCACTCACTCACTCAGACAGACTATAACAGTACCCCCCCTTAATGGACGACTCCTGGCGTCCCACCAGGCCTACCAGGGTTGGTCTGGTGGAAGTCCCGGACTAGTCCAGAGTCCAAAGTAAAACTTCGGGGAGCTCAGGAGTGCTCCTCCGGACCATAACCCTCCCAGTCCACCAGATACTGGAGCCCCCTGCCCCGCCGCCGGACATCCACCAAACATCGCACTTCGAAGGTTGGGTGGTTGTCAATGATCCGGGGATTTTCATGGTAACCGGGAGCTTAAGCCAGCTTAATGTACCGGTGTACCGGGGAGCCAGCTTACGGAACTTGACCTGGAGAGGGATGTTCTTAGAGACAAGCCAAACCTGTTGCCCCGCCAGTATTCGGGCGCCGGTGTGCACCGCCTGTGCACCACCCTCTTGTTGGCAACCATGGTGTGTAGCAGGGCCACCCATGTGTTCCTGGACCGACGGCACCACTATCCGCCTCTCCTGATCGGGGAACAGTGGAGGCTGGAAACCCAGCGATGCCTCAAAGGGGGAGAGGTTGGTCGGGGAGTTGTGTGCATACTCCATGGGAGAAGCTCTGCCCAGTCTGATGGGTTTTGTGCAGCCACACACTGCACAATGGCCTCCAGGTCCTGGTTGGCCCGCTCCGTCTGTCAGTTTGTCTGCGGGTGATAGCCTGAGGAGAGACTGGCAGAGGCACCGAGAGCAGCACAAAAACTTCTCCACACCTGAGAGATAAACTGTTGGCCTCTGTCAGACACAATATCAACAGGAATTCCATGTATGCAGAAAACCTGTTGGACTAAATGGCCAGCACTTTCTTTAACGCCACAAAATGGACCGATTTAGAGAACTGGTCTACGATGGTAAGAATAGTGTCGTTTGCTTTAGGCCGTGGCAGCCCCATGACAAAGTCCACCGTGATGTGAGACCACGGGCAGTGGGGAACCGGGAGAGGCTGGAGGGGACCGGAGGGAGCCCGATGTGACGCACACTGCGCACGCCGCCACAAATTCCCAGACATCCATCTCTATGGCTGGCAACCAGAATTTTCTTTTGAGGAACACAGGGTTCGGGTCGATCCAGGATGGCAAGCCAGTCTAGAGGAATGCCCCCATGGCAGGACATGGGAGCGCACTCCAGTGGGGACAAAGAGAGCATGGGGTGGACCGCCTCCGGAGTCCAACTCTGGAGGGTGTTGCGAACAGCGGCCTCCACATTCCAGGAGACCGCAGCCACCACCCGGTCAGTGGGCAGGATGGTCTCAAGTTCCTCCTCCATGTCGCCCTCCGCCAGCGTGAATTACTGGGACAAGGCGTCGGGTTTGGTGTTACAAGAACCGGGTCAGTAAGTCAGTGTAAAATTGAACTGGCTGATAAACATGGCCCACCTGGCCTGGCATGAATTAAGTCTCTTGGCCGTCTGGATTGGCTGTTCGGCCCCCTCCAGCCAGTGACATCACTCCTCCAGCACCATCTTGACCGCCTGCAGCTCCCAGTTCCCGTCGTAGTTCCTCTCTGCAGGGCACAATTTTCGGGAGAAGGTGCAGGGATGGAGACGCTGGTCTGGGGCCGCATGCTAGGAAAGCACCACACCGACTCCCGTGTCCGAGGCATCCACCTCCACCACGAACTGCCTGGATGGATCTGGTTGGGCGAGAAAAGGAGCAGCAGTAAACAGAGTCTTTAACTGATTGAACGCCTGCTCCACCTCCTCCAACCAGGCGAACCTCAGCTTGGTGGAGGTGAGGCGGGTGAGTGGCACCACCACGCGGCTAAAGTCCTTAATAAACCGGCGGTAGAGATTTGCAAACCCTAGAAAACACTGAAGCTCCTTGCGGTTGATAGGAGTAGGCCACTCAGCCACCACCTGCACCTCCAGTGGATCGGCCCTGATCTGCCCGCTATTGATGATGTAGCCAAGGAAGGGAACCGACGAATGGTGGAAAGTGCACTTCTCCACCTTGACGAACAGTTTGTTCTCTAATAGTCTCTGTAACACCAGGCGCACGTGTTGGACATGTTCGACACTGCGAGAGTAGATCTCTCAGCCAAACAAAAGACTCAGAACTACTAACTAGAGAGTACAGGGAAGCTATGGTCACAAGAATGGCTGGAAAGTCTCAGCAACAAAGCTTTGACAATCTGGCAGCGTGCCGACTGCCATGCTGCTTAAAACATGAGGAGAATCAGAGGAGATCAACCTCAGGTGCTCAGAGCTCACCTCCTCTGATTTTTAATTTACTTTTTTATAGGGCCAACAGAGTCAAGTGTCATATGCAATGAACCTGTAGCACTATCAACCAGGTTGTCAATTCGGGTGGGACTAAAGTTAGCATCCTTTAAGCCCATCTTGCTGACAGTTCTTTTTATAAATGAAATGAAATTCCAATTGTAGGACTTCGACTTGCAGTTGGGAGGGATTGTGGCTGAGGAGGTAGAGTGGTCGTCTGCAAATCAGGAGGTTGGTGGTTTGATTCCTGGTCTTGGCAGTCCACAAGACTGGGCAAGATACTGAACCCCAAAACTGCCCCCGATGCTGCACCATCAGGGTGTGAATTCATATGTACGTCGCTTTGGATAAAAGCGTCTGCCAAATGACTAATTGTAATTGTAATTTCTGCACTGCTGAATGCTTCCTCCACCTGCACCCAACAGATTTAGTGCCAAAATGTGCCAAAAGAGCAACTAAGTATGAGACTTTGTGTTGAGATTGTTTACTAGCTTCTAGGACCAAATAACATAGAAATGTCTCAATAAGCCCTATGTGCTTTGTGCAAAGTGTGTTTGGTTGCATTTCAGTATTTATGACTTCAGTGCTTCCATCAGATCAGAAACAGGGACTTCAGGGACCACAGAATCTATTTGCACATTCACAGATAATCTATCTATTCACAGAATCTACCCAGCAAGATGTTGGCCCTGCTTTCATAATGTTATACAACAGTGTGTGTGTGTGTGTGTGTGTGTGTGTGCGTGTGTGCGTGTGTGCATTAGAGGGTTTAAAAAAACATTTCAACTCCCTCATTCGAGTTCCCCACTGTTCCGCTGTCATTCACACACACACACACACACACACACACACACACACACACACACACACACACACACACACACATGCGGTGGTGGGTTCTCAGTGTGTGAGTGACCGAGACATTTGGCATCTTTCACATCAGGGTGCAATCTCTTTCTTTCCTCTCTTTCTCCCCATCAAACAGAGAGAAGAGCGGGTTTGAGAGAGGGAAGAAGAGGGAGGCAGAAGGTCAGAGGAAGAGAGATGGATAGGGTGTAATGATGATCTAAAAAAACTAAATAACAAAGACAGAAGACATGCGGAGAGGGTGGTGGAAGAACGTGGAAGAGTAATAGTGAGAGATGGGGAGGCAAAGAAGGGTGTGGTAGGGAGAAATATGGTGAAGCGTTGAAGTAGGTGAAGAGTTTAAAAGAAATCTAGACAACTGAGACAAAGTTTCCTTTATCTTCTTAGGGACTTATGTAGGTGGCAAGCGGAGCCAGAGTTTTTTTGTATTATTCATGTTCCTGGAAAGGTAAATATTGACGTCACACGCCAGTTTTGCCACAGTAGTCACCGAGCAGGTGGTCAGGAGAGCAAATAGCACAAAGTAAGTTGTAAATTAAAACGAATAGAAGTTAAATTAAAATTTTGCGATGTTTGACGATAAGTCTAACATTTATGGGAGTGTGTGTTTTTGTTTATCACCGGGTGCAGTTGGTCTGAGGCCAGTATTTGACCATTTCAACGAGGCTATCTGTATCTAGTTTGAAATATGTTAAATGCTATTGGAGTTGTTGCAATTTATACATGAATTGAATGTTGATGTGTTAAGAAATTGACTTTTGATATTTTTTGCTATGCAATTTTAGTTTCACGGTACGCTAAGGAAGAATAAAGTCGTACCAGTCGAACTAAACGCTGTGATTACTGATGCCAAGGGCTGCTACAACTTAAAAAACCCAAAGTGCTCTACTCAAGTCGAGCTTCCTCGTGGCTCATTTGTGCTGTGGTTTTGAATCCAAACACGGACTAATGATAATGATAATCATGTCATCCCTACTTTCTGCCACATGTCCAGTATATTTTTAGTGAAGAGTAAATAGTCAATAATGTTATGCCCCAGACTAGGGGAACCAGGACACAACACAAAAGGGCTCCCCTCTTTCTCTCAGCTCCCAAGAAAGGCCGTTCACAACTTCACTACAGTCTAGCAATGCTTTTATTCATTTAAACAAGTAGCAATGGCATCAGGGAGGGCATGGCCAACATAACAAACAAAAGGTTTCAATTTTCTCGAATCTTACCTGTCCAACATAAAATAAATCATAAAACTCTAATCCCTCCTAACCAAAATCAGGAGAAAAATCAGGTTAACATAAATGGCTCCCCCCCCGTACAGCTACTTGGCGTCTCACCTCGCTATTACCATGCTAGTATCATTTACAGTAACAAACAATAAGAGTTAGTGAACACAGAGTCTCAGCCACCGACCACAGCGGCAGCACCACACTCTGACATGGCCCGCTCTTGGTAGTGGAAGGAGAAGTAGGAGAGGGAGAAGGTCCACCGACCTCCCCCTAAAATAGTGGCACCGGCCAAACATGCCTCCCGACCTGTAACCTGTAGCAAGGGCAGACACAGAACAGAACACACACACCACCTTGGCACACAGCATCCAGGACACACCAAAACAAAACAAATGAATGGAAATCATAACAATAAATACATATTATTATACTGTAAGATTGCAATGTTGTACTATTTAGATGTTTCTGGTGTAATAATCTAGTATTTAATTGAAGGAACACACTATGCGTTTCAGAGCAAATTAGCGATTTAACAGCAGGCTGGTGCTTGTAGATAGTGGAGGAAACAGCGGAGAGTTGACTTAGTAACAGTAAATCTGAAAAGTTTTTTGCAGACTCACAGAAGCCACTGACTGGCCGTTTTGAGGATCCTAATGTGTTCAGTTAACACAAGCAGTCTGTTATTCATCCAGTGAGTTACTCAGATTCTTGCCCAGAAGAAGATAAGACGATTAATACCGCTCTCTAACTAGCTTAGCATGAAGACTGGAAACACCTTACCTAAATTTGTCCGAAGGTAACAAAATCTGCCAACCAACACCAAGTTCATGGCAGGATATAGCTCATTGGGGTCACTAATTTCCTCACATCACAGGATGTTAAGACTCTGTGAAGTCCACCAAAGCATAGAACAGATTTGTGTCCTAGCTGAGAACTTCCTTGTTTGTCTTTCTTGGAAAAAAATACTTACGAAGTCACAAGCACACAGAACTCTGTTCAAAGGTTGAAACATGCCTTTATCTTGATGTTATCAAGACGGCGACCCGGACGGGCACGGCTGCCTCGGTGTGTTGGTGCGCGTTGTTTTGTTTTGTGTTTGTGAGAAGAGGTCATGAACATCAGGGGAGCAACACCAGAGGATTTATTTCCTAAATTTCTGCTCCCAAAAGTGGAAATTTTGGACATACTGGTCAAAGGTGTGCTCACCTTTGCTCACGCAGTGAAACGCCGAAGGAGAGGAAAACGGGCTGGCAGACTCGTGCGCCTTCGCCAGTGCGGATTGCGCACAGCGTTACCGGGAATATTTCTCTCTAACGTGCGTTCACTGCACAACAAACTGGAGGAATTGCAACTGCTGTTGGGTAAAAACAGGGACTTCATCTGCGGTTTTGTGCTTCATCGAGACGTGGCTCTGTGGATTAATACCGGACTCTGCGCTGCAGCTGGCTGGCTTCCAACTCCACCGCGCGGACAGAGACACGGAACTTTCCGGCAAAACTAAAGGTGGAGGAATCTGTTTCTACATCAACAGTGGTTGACGCAACGACGTGACAGAGATCCAACAGCACTGTTCTCCTGACCTGGAATCTTTTATCATAACTGTAAGCCTTTTAATTCACCCTGTGAGTTTGCTTCATTCATTCTAGTCGGCGTTTACATCCCGCCGCAGGCCTACGTGCAGGACGCACAGTGCGTGCTCGCCAACCAGATACTGTGTGTGGAGCGGACCAACCTGGACTCTTTAGTTATTGTCCTTGGCAAGCAAAGGAAAAGGCCTTCAGGAGTGGGGACAACAAGTAACCCCCCCCCCCCCCCCCAGCGACGATTCTTTCCATCCATGAGAGGGACGTCAACAAACTCTTCAGGAGACAGAACCCCCGGAAAGCAGCTGGACCGGATTCTGTCTCCCCATCCGCCTTGAAGCACTGCGCTGATCAGCTGTCTCCAGTGTTCACAGACATTTTTAACACTTCCTGGTGGCACGGTGGCAACACTGTCACCTCACAGCAAGAAGGTCCCGGGTTCGATTCTCACTGCGGGCACTATGCCTTCGGTGCCTGCTGCTTGAGGAAAAAGGCCTGTTCTCCCCGTGTTCACCTGGGGATATCCTCCATAAAATATACCCCCACTAAAAACATGCAAGAAGATCACCACCTGACCAATGGTGACACAAGGAACTGGGTCCCCGGGCGGCGGTTGGATGGCAGACGACCAGGATGGGTTAAAGGCGGAAGTGAAATTTCACCAGTGCATGGTGTGTGTGGGCATGATATGGGCATGTATCTGTGTGACAAATAAAGGGGATTGTCCCTCTGATTCTTCTTCTTCTTCATCCACTGGTCCCAATCAGCAGGCGTCATCCCTTATCTCGGTCAGCAGTCATCACAAACGGAAACCAAAAGTTACTCCACTGCCCACTACACATTCAACTAGATCCACTGTCAATATAAACATTCACACAAAACCTAAGCATCATTAATTTCAATTTTAATTGATTTCATTCATTTCAATCATTGTAGATAAATGATGATTTTAGATGATGCTGCAATCATTAGATTTCCCATAGACTAGATATAAAATACACATCCAATATAAATATAAATAAACATCAAAGAGTAACATGATGTTCCTTTATTGAATAAGGATAAATCAAAGCATCAGTTCTTTTCAAAACTGAAGTCACACAGTGACTCAACAAGATAGAAAGCACAGAATCAAAGCATATTATACAACACAAGAATAAATACACATTCAAAGGTCTGTATATAATACACCCCACATGTCTGCACATTGAAATAAATGCAGGACAAATCCGTACACAACAAATGAACAGACAAATGAACGGATGCAGTATCCTCCCTGCAAGCTTGTATACACACAGTATACAGCACAAACATGAGGCCAAATCAATCTAAATTGGGAAAAAAAAAAAAAAAAACACAAATTCCTCTGCCAATGCAGGCCATATTTAACTGAAATTTAAAGCATGTTAACTAAAATAATTCAACACATCTTGGTCCCTGACCAGCCGACCACTGTCGTCATCAGTGAAGATGGCAGGATTGTCCCAGTCCATGTGTGATGGCACTCTGGGGGCCCTCTCCTTCCTCAGGCAGGCCACATTGTGGAGGACAGCACAGGCCACAGTGATGTCACATGCCCTCAAGGGCTGACCCGTAAGTCACGAAGACAATGAAAGCGTGCCTTCAGGAGGCCAAAGGTCATTTCAATCCTGGCCCGTGTCCTGGCATGGGCATGATTGTAGGCCTGCTATGCTTCCTGGGGGTCTGTGTACGGTGTCAGGAGAAAAGGCTGGTAGGCATACCCCCTGTCCCCCAGCAAGACACCAGAGAATTCACCAGTCAATACAAAATCTCATCATCACAACTTCATAAATAGAGTGACATTCATGACACAGCTATGATGTAAAAAGTGGTTAATGTGCATTCTTAAGTATTAGTCAAGGCACTTACCATTCAGTAAGATGTTCTTGTATTTAATCTTGACTTGCTGCCATGTCCGTTTTGGCCCAGTCATGTTTAATCTATACACACACTTTTATATATGCTAATAAAACAACATACATGAGATAAGATCAACTTTAAATCCCAAAGGGAAATTATCAAGGACTTATACAGTCTGATGGAGTTACATTTACACAATGTCACTCACATCTGCAGTCAATTTCACTTACAAATTCAACTGATTCATAATCAGAGTACAACTACGTTTTCAGAGATGTAAATTAACTATTTGGATTGTAATTGTGATGGTTTCAGCAGAGCAGTGAGTGTGCATTTGTTCGCTACTTACGCACTCAGGCGGTCTGCAATACTTTGCCACGCTTCCTCTCGTTGTTTTATAACTGTGGCGGTGTTGCCTTTCTTTTTAATTTGGTCCTTCACCTCCTCGTAAGCCTCCATGAGGATTTCTGCCTCCAACGGGGAAAAGTACGCCGCTCTGGTTGCCATGGTGAATCGGTGAATCTGTGATCGATGGTGGGGTCTATTTGAGGAAGGCGCGTGCACATGCTTATCCAGGACAGGTTTCACCTGGCTTGATGAATCCGTGTCTGCTCATCCTGGCTTGGTCTTTGTGCAACCGATTAAGCCTGGACACTCATGTTTTGGATTGGTTGAACTCAGCTCAGTCACTTATCCTGGATTTCTTAATCCTACTTTTGTGCAACGGGCCCCGGGGCTAACAGGCTATTGCTAGAGCTGACCATAAACACTAATGTATCCGTACCTTGTCTTTTTAGTGCCTATGGCAAACAAAGAAGATTGCCGCTGTCTCCTTAACCCCAATGGACCACTAAAACACGTCGAACCATTTACTAGGCTAATGAGAGCTAAAAATAACCTGCCAGTAATGCAACCGCGTACCTTCACCCATGGAGGACAGAGGAGAAAGTGGAAGGCCGGGAAGCGGAAGGACATTCGAGCCAGGAAGTGAGAGGGTGAGGGAGGGACGCAGTCTCCTTTTATATCCTCGCCCTCTGCACTGATAGGCTAATGCGGCTGGCTGACAGCCACACCCTGAGCACAGCTGCTGCCACAGTATATAAGCACCAGTGTTTCACCCAGTACTCATTGAATTATCAGTTCAGCTGTGTGATAACAACTGAGACCTGAAGTTATTTCTGATCACAGTTTTTTCCTGTCTGCTCCCTGCCTTGCTGAGTCCTTTTTTTTTTTGTTTTTTTTTTTGTGCTCAGGTGCCTGTCTCCATCCATGCCCTGTCTGTCTGCATCATCTGAAAGGATTGGACTGTCCTGTCCCTCCTCAGTCATCTCCAAGCTCTGTGGTTCCTCTGGATTAGTCTGTTTTCACATTCTCTTACAATCCTTGTGTGACTTTTACTAGTCTCCGATCTTCTCTGTCAGACTGCGGCATTTTGGGCCCTTTAAATACCAAAATGTAATACTGTGATGAGTTTGCCTGGTTACAAAAATAATTAAAATAAAATAAAATAATATCAGTTTTAATTTTTTGGTGATAAGGAATCAAAACTAACCAAAGTAAATACATAATAATTAAAACTAAACATTTTTGAAAACATGAAACGAAACTAAAACTAGCAAATGCCCTCTGAAAACTGACTAAAACTAAAATAAAATGAAAGCTAAGAGTCAAAACTAAAATAAAATTAAAATTAACTGAAAATTCAAAATGCTCATAACCTGGTCCACGGATGTCCCCGTGCAGGCCAAAATTTGTGATTGCTTGGACTGTGTACACTATAAGCACCAGACAAACTGGATGCTTGCGTGACACACATCCGTCATCTGTTGTCTGAGTATATGTATGAAGCTCTCCGCTTCTGTGCTGGAGTATGATCAAGGCTTTATCTTTGTTTGGTTAGCACATTCAAACATGAAGGTTTTATGAGCAGCGTTAGCATTCAACAACTGCTACTGCAAAATTATCTTATATGTCTTAAAATGATGAGGTATTAAAATAATCAAAATGTAAATATTCAGTGATAGTTGATGACAATTTCGCTAAGAACATGGACAGAAAATCTGGAACATTTTTCAGTCTTTTGGAGACTGGGGAAATCTT